>NW_026783089.1:0-21342 GCF_031769215.1 Ylistrum balloti
TATCCCGGGAATAGTGTAAGGTGAATTCTGTCCCGTACTCTACTGTATATCCCGGGAGTAGTGTAAGGTGAATTCTGTCCCGTACTCTACTGTATATCCCGGGAGAAGTGTAAGGTGAATTCTGTCCCGTACTCTACTGTATATATCCCGGGAATAATGTTAGGTGAATTCTGTCCCGTACTCTACTTTATATCCCGGGAGTAGTGTAAGGTGAATTCTGTCCCGTACTCTACTGTATATCCCGGGAGTAGTGTAAGGTGAATTCTGTCCCGTACTCTACTGTATATCCCGGGAGTAGTGTAAGGTGAATTCTGTCCCGTACTCTACTGTATATCTCGGGAGTAGTGTAAGGTGAATTCTGTCCCGTACTCTACTGTATATCCCGGGAGTAGTGTAAGGTGAATTCTGTCCCGTACTCTACTGTATATCCCGGGAGTAATGTAAGGTGAATTCTGTCCCGTACTCTACTGTATATCCCGGGAGTAGTGTAAGGTGAATTCTGTCCCGTACTCTACTGTATATCCCGGGAGTAGTGTAAGGTGAATTCTGTCCCGTACTCTACAGTATATCCCGGTAGTAGTGTAAGGTGAATTCTGTCCTGTACTCTACTGTATATCCCGGGAGAAGTGTAAGGTGAATTCTGTCCCGTACTCTACTGTATATCCCGGTAGTAGTGTAAAGTGAATTCTGTCCCGCACTCTACTGTATATCCCGGGAGTAGTGTAAGGTGAATTCTGTCCCGTACTCTACTCTATATCCCGGGAGTAGTGTAAGGTGAATTCTGTCCCGTACTCTACTGTATATCCGGGAGTAGTGTAAGGTGAATTCTGTCCCGTACTCTACTGTATATCCCGGGAGTAGTGTAAGGTGAATTCTGTCCCGTACTCTACTGTATATCCCGGGAGTAGTGTAAGGTGAATTCTGTCCCGTACTCTACTGTATATCCCGGTAGTAGTGTAAAGTGAATTCTGTCCCGAACTCTACTGTATATCCCGGTAGTAGTGTAAGGTGAATTCTGTCCTGTACTCTACTGTATATCCCGGGAGTAGTGTGTATATCTACTGTATATCCGGGAGTAGTGTAAGGTGAATTCTGTCCCGTACTCTACTGTATATCCGGGAGTAGTGTAAGGTGAATTCTGTCCCGTACTCTACTGTATATCCCGGGAGTAGTGTAAGGTGAATTCTGTCGTACTCTGTATATCCCGGGAGTAGTGTAAGGTCAATTCTGTCCCGTACTCTACTGTATATCCCGGGAGTAGTGTAAGGTGAATTCTGTCCCGTACTCTACTGTATATCCCGGGAGTAGTGTAAGGTGAATTCTGTCCTGTACTCTACTGTATATCCCGGGAGTAGTGTAAGTTGAAATCTGCCCCGTATTCTACTGTATATCCCGGGAGTAGTGTAAGGTGAATTATGTCCCGTACTCTACTCTATATCCCGGGAGTAGTGTAAGGTGAATTCTGTCCCGTACTCTACTGTATATCCCGGGAGAAGTGTAAGGTAAATTCTGTCCTGTACTCTACTGTATATCCCGGGAGTAGTGAAAGTTGAATTCTGCCCCGTATTCTCCTGTATATCCCGGGAGTAGTGTAAGGTGAATTCTGTCCCGTGTATATCCCGGGAGTAGTGTAAGGAGAATTCTGTACCGTACTCTACTCTATATCCCGGGAGTAGTGTAAGGTGAATTCTGTCCCGTACTCTACTGTATATCCCGGGAGTAGTGTAAGGTGAATTCTGTCCCGTACTCTACTGTATATCCCGGTAGTAGTGTAAGGTGAATTCTGTCCCGTACTCTACTGTATATCCCGGGAGTAGTGTAAGGTGAATTCTGTCCCGTACTCTACTCTATATCCCGGGAGTAGTGTAAGGTGAATTCTGTCCCGTACTCTACTGTATATCCGGGAGTACTGTACTCTACTGTATATCCCGGGAGTAGTGTAAGGTGAATTCTGTCCCGTACTCTACTGTATATCCCGGGAGTAGTGTAAGGTGAATTCTGTCCCGTACTCTACTGTATATCTCGGGAGTAGTGTAAGGTGAATTCTGTCCCGTACTCTACTTTATATCCCGGGAATAGTGTAAGGTGAATTCTGTCCCGTACTCTACTGTATATCGCGGGAGTAGTGTAAGGTGAATTCTGTCCCGTACTCTACTGTATATCCCGGGAGTAGTGTAAGGTGAATTCTGTCCCGTACTCTACTGTATATACCGGAAGTAATGTGTAAGGAGAATTCTGTCCCGTACTCTACTCTATATCCCGGGAGTAGTGTAAGGTGAATTCTGTCCCGTACTCTACTGTATATCCCGGGAGTAGTGTAAGGTGAATTCTGTCCCGTACTCTACTGTATATCGCGGAAGTAATGTGAGGTGAATTCTGTCCCGTTCTCTACTGTATATCCCGGGAGTAGTGTAAGGTGAATTCTGTCCCGTACTCTACTGTATATCCCGGTAGTAGTGTAAGGTGAATTCTGTCCCGTACTCTACTGTATATCGCGGAAGTAATGTGACGTGAATTCTGTCCCGTTCTCTACTGTATATGCCGGGAGTAGGGTAAGGTGAATTCTGTCCCGTACTCTACTGTATATCCCGGGAGAAGTGTAAGGTTAATTCTGTCCCGTACTCTACTGTATATCCCGGGAGTAGTGTAAGGTTAATTCTGTCCCGTACTCTACTGTATATCCCGGGAGTAGTGTAAGGTGAATTCTGTCCCGTACTCTACTGTATATCCCGGGAGTAGTGTAAGGTGAATTCTGTCCCATACTCTTATGTATATCTCGGGACCAGTGTAAGGTGAATTCTGTCCCGTACTCTACTGTATATCCCGGGAGTAGTGTAAGTTGAATTCTGTCCCGTACTCTACATCCCGGGAGTAATGTAAGTGAATTCTGTCCCGTACTCTACTGTATATCCCGGGAGAAGTGTAAGGTGAATTCTGTCCCGTACTCTACTGTATATCTCGGGAGTAGTGTAAAGTGAATTCTGTCCCGTACTCTACTGTATATCCCGGGAGTAGTGTAAGGTGAATTCTGTCCCGTACTCTACTGTATATCACGGGAGTAGTGTAAGGTGAATTCTGTCCCGTACTCTACTGTATATCCCGGGAGTAGTGTAAGACGAATTCTGTCCCGTACTCTACTGTATATCCCGGGAGAATTGTAAGGTGAATTCTGTCCTGTACTCTACTGTATATCCCGGGAGTAGTATCAAGTGAATTCTGTCTCGTTCTCTACTGTATATCCCGGTAGTAGTGTAAGGTGAATTCTGTACCGTACTCTACTGTATATCCCGGGAGTAGTGTAAGGTGAATTCTGTCCCGTACTCCACTGTATATCTCGGGAGAAGTGTGAAGTGAATTCTGTCCCGTACTCTACTGTATATCGCGGAAGTAATGTGATGTGAATTCTGTCTCGTTCTGTACTGTATATCCCGGGAGTAGTGTAAGGAGAATTCTGTACCGTACTCTACTGTATATGCCGGGAGTAGTGTAAGGTGAATTCTGTCCCGTACTCTTATGTATATCTCGGGAGCAGTGTAAGGTGAATTCTGTCCCGTACTCTACTGTATATCCCGGGAGTAGTGTAAGGTGAATTCTGTCCCGTACTCTACTGTATATCCCGGGAGTAGTGTAAGGTGAATTCTGTCCCGTACTCTACTCTATATCCCGGGAGTAGTGTAAGGTGAATTCTGTCCCGTACTCTACTGTATATCCCGGGAGATGTGTAAGGTTAATTCTGTCCCGTACTCTACTGTATATCCCGGGAGTAGTATAAGGTAAATTCTGTCCCGTACACTACTCTATATCCCGGGAGTAGTGTAAGGTGAATTCTGTCCCGTACTCTACTGTATATCTCGGGAGTAGTGTAAGATGAATTCTGTCCCGTACTCCACTGTATATCCCAGGAGTAGTGTAAGGTCAATTCTGTCCCGTACTCTACTCTATATCCCGGGAGTAGTGTAAGGTGAATTCTGTCCCGTACTCCACTGTATATCTCGGGAGTAGTGTAAAGTGAATTCTGTCCCGTACTCTACTGTATATCCCGGGAGAAGTGTAAGGTGTATTCTGTCCCGTACTCTACTCTATATCCCGGGAGTAGTGTAAGGTGAATTCTGTCCCGTACTCCACTGTATATCTCGGGAGAAGTGTGAAGTGAATTCTGTCCCGTACTCTACTGTATATCCCGGGAGTAGTGTAAGGTGAATTCTGTCCCGTACTCTACTGTATTTACCGGGAGTAGGGTAAGACGAATTCTGTCCCGTACTCTACTGTATATCCCGGAGTAGGGTAAGACGAATTATTTCCCGTACTCTACTGTATATCCCGGAGTAGTGTAAGGTGAATTCTGTCCCGTACTCTACTTTATATCCCGGGAGTAGTGTAAGGTGAATTCTGTCCCGTACTCTACTTTATATCCCGGGAGTAGTGTAAGGTGATTTCAGTCTCGTTCTCTACTGTATATCCCAGGAGCAGTGTAAGGTGAATTCTGTCCCGTACTCTACTGTATATCCCGGGAGTAGTGTAAGGTGAATTCTGTCCCGTACTCTACTGTATATCCCGGGAATAATGTTAGGTGAATTCTGTCCCGTACTCTACTTTATATCCCGGGAGTAGTGTAAGGTGAATTCTGTCCCGTACTCTACTTTATATCCCGGGAGTAGTGTAAGGTGAATTCTGTCCCGTACTCTACTGTATATCTCGGGAGTAGTGTAAGGTGAATTCTGTCCCGTACTCTACTGTATATCCCGGGAGTAGTGTAAGACGAATTCTGTCCCGTACTCTACTGTACATCCAGGGAGTATTGTAAGGTCAATTCTTTCCCGAGTTCAACTGTATATCTCGGGAGTAGGGTAAGGTGAATTCTGTCCCGTACTCTACTCTAAGTTTCTTCATGATGATATTTTTTATGAAGCGAACAAATTCAACAGTATTTTATAAGCTTGATTGTAACTATTTAATCATTCATAAAAAGCTGCATACACTAAGTACCAATAAAACACCACTGCAAGCATGGTACATAATAATACGTGTGTTAACGACAAGTATATATCTTTTCTTGAAAAAAATGTTTTCTTCATGTTTTCATTCATTTTGTTTGATGGTCAAAAGCTTCAACTAATTTCTAATACGACCACATGCAATATGCGGACAATTCTCTCTTGAAGTAGGATTTTCTTTATGAAAATAAGTCAAAAAGATCATTTTTATAGTAAGTTACGTTTCCCTTTGATGTGATCACTATTCATAGATATATGCCGAATAAGAGATTAGTGTATATTATCTATCCCAAATCTTTTCGATGTCAGCGACATCAATATGTATATATACATATAATTCAAATAAAAGAAACGTTTTGCGTGTGATACATGTAAATATAAAAAACAAAATATCAACATAGCAATTAATATTCCAAATCACATTCACTAACATTTTCAAGCCTTGCGACCATTTTCAGGCGATTACACTGATATGTACGTTACATAGTAGCCAACACCACGTTGTCCAATATAATAATAGTCCACAAGTGCACACAAAAATTGTGTAGGGACGCCTTCCCAACCAATGCAATCGTCTGAAGATGGCCGCGAGGCTTGTAAATGCATCCTGTTTATTTTAAAGTCTTAACAAAATATTTTGAAGTAACACTATGGTATCCTTATATAGCGTGATGTTATGCTACCATTTTTATTGATATAAGTAAATCGTATTGTTCTAGTTGTTATCAGTCTGATCTATGAAAGAACTGTGTACTTTGAATAGTCCTAACAAAATACAGTGAAGCGATACGACTTTCAGTTACCATCCATTTTGTCACGTATCTATTGATATAGTATTGTTTTACATGTTATACATTTTCATGTATCTGAGGATCCAATAAACTTGAAACTTGAAACTAATAATTAGTTTTTACATTTATATTATAAATATGAAACAATCGCCTTAAGATGGCTATATAAACTGTAATACTACTGAATAATGTATAAAGTAGAGGGATACAAATGTGTGTTTACAAAGAATGTAAATTTAGTAATGCTCATCAACCAAATTTCGACGTCTCTCTAACACATTGTTCAATAAAATCACCATTCACTCCAACTTGGGAATTTTTCCTGTATCGCAGGAAATAGACACGTAAAAAAAAAGCAGACGTTATCTTCTGGGAATTTCAAAATACACCTGGTGCGTCGAGGTTTCTGTTTACAGCATTAAGATATATTCAGTGTATGCGACAATATATAATAAGTGAGTGTTAAACTCTGGTTCAGTGTTATACAAGGATGTAAAATCAATTTGAAAATTATATAAAAACTTAACTTTTGATTTACATTACAAAATATCAAATCAAACAGGAATTGTTTAGGAAGATTTTACCTGTTGAGTGATTACAACTTTTCCATACACATTGTAAATTCTTACAGTATTGATGTTTGGAAGTAAAATTTAAATGAAAACAAACAGGTATCATCATATCAACAGAATCTTAATTCGCGTAATGCTCGCATGAGCGGTAGCAATAGATGTTCAAACACAAAAAGCAACAGTTTCAAAAATATCAGAATTTAAATTTCACAAGTGGTTACAAGAGTGGCTTAGTGGATGGTAAAATGACCATCATCAAAATCGCCGGAGCATATTCGCCCAATCGTACATAACAGTACACCTTTAAGAAAAGGTTGTATGTCCTACCTCGCGGGTACTCCGGGTGTTCTATTTACGTGTTCATGTCTGTTTACTATCTGAGCATGAAAGAATGGTCAATACTGAGTTGATCAAACTTGTATTGAAATGAATCTAAATAAGTGTACAAGAAAAGAAGAAGAAGAAGAAGAAGAAGAAGAAGAAAAAGTAGAAGAAGAAGAAGAAGAAGAAGAAGAAGAAGAAACACATAACCACCATCACACCAGATATCTATAAAATAAAGTAGGCTTATTAGAAATATTTAATGATGAAATATGTACCAATGGAGGTAAGATAGAAATTATAAAAGAAAGAAAGACGGAAAAAGGAAAGGAAATGAGACAAACAGAATATGAATATATTGATAAATCATATTTAAACATATTTCAGATAACACAACGAAATCTGTAAGTAAGTATATATCCATAATATATCATTTAAGTAAGACGTTTAAATTGTATCAGTGTAAGCATAAACTACGCCCATAACCTTACAGAATCAAGTTTGTTATATTCATCTATAATACAATCAATTCATCACAAAAACAAAAATCAAAATAAAAGTCATTCAATGTCTTAAACAAAAACTACTTCCAAATGATAAGCTTTTCATATGAAAACAATTATGACAAAAAAAAAAAAAACAAAAAAAAAAAAAAAAAAAAAAAAAAAAATAAAAATAACAAAAAAAAAAAAAAAAAAAGGAAAGGAGAAACAATAAATATGAAATGATCTGGTTATTTACTAATGAATGTTACATGTCTATCTTATTGGAATGCCATATGACAGCAGAATCCAGTTGGTGTGTATTGTTTATTCTGGATAAAACTTATTCTCTTCTTCCTTTTTTTCTTTGTTAATGTGAATACCACTTCGTCTACAACATGTCTTACCATCACATTACATCAAAATGTAATTTGGTAAATTGAAAATATATTTATGAATTCCAATAAAAACGAAACCCTTTCTATAAGTCAATATTTGAGTAAGTATGGTATACATTCATGTTCCTAATTCCTATTTACACGGTGAATGGGGCTCATTCCGCCATCAAAATCGAAGAAACATAATTCATATAAGTTTACACATTAAGCAAATATTACATTAAAAATTATCACTATTTACAAATATCAGATTGCAAACAATGCAAATAACATGCAAATAATGAGTGCAAGACACACTTCTGTGACTGTTATTCAAAACATTCCAAATATAGTTTTGTAAGTCAAAACTGATATATACAAAAAAACCTATTTACACGGTGAATGGGGCTATTACATTAAAAATTATCACTATTTACAAATATCGAAGAGGCTTTGCAAACAATGCAAATAACATGCAAATAATTAAAAATTATCACTATTTACACAGGCTTTGCAAACAATGCAAATAACATGCAAATTATTCAGACACACACTGAATAGATCAAACACATATAAATTCTTTACTTCTAAAAGAAAAGAAATGTTTAAAATTCAATTCAAAGTCCAAATATAGTTTTGTAAGTCAAAACTGATATATACAAAAAAACCTATTTACACGGTGAATGGGGCTCATGCCGCCATTAAAATCCAAGAAACATAATTCATATAAGTTTACACATTAAGCAAATATTACATTAAAAATTATCACTATTTACAAATATCGAAGAGGCTTTGCAAACAATGCAAATAACATGCAAATAATGAGTGCAAGACACACTTCTGTGACTGTTATTCAAAACAGAATAGATCAAACACATATAAATTCTTTACTTCTAAAAGTAAAGAAATGTTTAAAATTCAATTCAAAGTCCAAATATAGTTTTGTAAGTCAAAACTGATATATACAAAAATGATACCATAAAGAAAGTTGCTGAAAACAAAAGGGCATATGTTTATATACACTAGGATCAAACCTCACTAGAATACGACCAAAGACTCCATTGAATTGAATTCGTCCACATAGTCGAAAAACATCCAGCATCGATTGACATGTACATTAGAATATCACCCTTATTTTATAGGAAGGTAAATCAAATTAGCATCAAACCATTCAAGCTCGGCATATATACTTTACAATGCAGAAGACTGCTTAACCATTCTAGAATCCAAGAACATAGAGAACTTCCCCGAGAAGATTTTATATGTCAAAGATCATAAAGATACCGTACAATTTGTAATTCAACGACCGAAGCCAAGGATGAACATCAGTTTATTTTAATATGTGATGCCTACAAAAATCACAAGACAACGTTATATAGAGAAAACCGCCAATGTTTTTTTTTATTATTTATACAACTGCTTTGTATGAAAAACTCCAAGAAATTATTTCAACTAGGAAAATTTCTATTTGTGTCAAATAAGTTAAGTTGTAGATTTCTTACTCCATCGAATAAAAAATTAGAGGAATGCTTTGTTTTGCGAAACATAGTTTTGTGAAACGCAGTATCTGTATTTGTTCAGGATGTTGAAATCAAACTATCAAATAGTATGCCTTTGATAACAGATTATGTCTTCCCAATGTGTGATTCACATTTACAGTTTCATATATAACACTTGATTGCTAACATACATACTGTTTAAATGTTACTTACTAGCTGTTAATAATCATTATAATAGACAAATTACACGCAGTCTTACTTACCAAAAACCAAACCAAACATCAGAATACAGAACAACGTGGAATTATCAAAGGGTTAATCATGCTACAAAATCTCTGAACACAAAGTGAAATTTTATTTATTCATCTATAGCTTATTCCTTAAAAACCCTAAAATACGATGCTTGCATTACTACCATTAACCTTTTTTCTAATAACTGATGGATAATAAACTAGAAAAAAAACTGCAGTCACTCAGGTCAAAATGTTGGTCGCGTTATCTACTTTTGATATGCGACACACTGCCTTACTAAAGTGAAGCCATACCTAAAGCATGAAATACCAGTGACCAATAGTGAAGGAGATAAAGCCCGGCAACAAACAACAGAGGGATGGGCGGGGCAGTCGGACAAACGGGCGGTGTCATCCTGTTTGTCACAAAACTGAAAAATCAGGTAAAGTACTTTTTGGAACAAACAGAATTTTGTATGTATAAGTCTGTAATGGCTAGGAAAACATACCAGGAATTAATCTACCAAGAGTTTTTATTTAAAATGCAGGTAAATTTAGCACTAAATACCACTATAATATATAATAAATTTACACAATTTAAAATAAAAAGAAATCAGTCCATATGCAACAGGTATGTGGCTCTGTCTTCGTGGGAGAGTTTTCAGTTGGATAAGACGGTCATTTAGCATTCTGTAGCGGCGTCTCTTCGGCACAGGCAGTCCTCCAGCAGCATGTTGTAGGCGGTTAATGTAATTGGTAGCTTGAATGTCTTTCAATTCTCTGAGGAATATGAAAATGTTTGGATGTGCGTGTGGGATCTTTTTCTTGAGTTTGCTATGCCATCATTCCAAGATGTTTGTGGTCCTGGGTCCATCGTTGTCAAAGTGGTTCCAAACTTGTCGGTCTACTTCTATCCATTGGTGGTGACGTAGTCAGTGAATGGTGTTGTATCTACGGGTAGGTCGACGTCTTCAAGGTCCTCCAAGGCGTTGAACCAGTAGTCCTCGATGTGATGTGGTGGTATTAGTGGACGAACCGCGGCTCGGCGAATCAGTCTGTGGATGTCTTAATTTTCCGTGTAGTAGGTCTGGAGTCCACGTAGCAGGGTCTTTCTCCAAATACACTGCGTGAAATGAAAGAAACAACATTTCACTGGAAAAACTGGGAAGACGGCTTTGGCTGCATTCTGGGCGGCAGATTCTAAGTCCATAAATATTGTAGATTGGTTGAGTTGAATTTATAGATTCTCCATGAATCTGGTGTAGATGACTTGCGATTTTCCTGGTAAAAGGGCGGATACGAGCAGGTACATTTGATCATCTATCATAGCATGGACCGTGTACAGCTGGCTGAAGAATCTTGGGCATGTGTAGAATGTTCCATCGAGTAGAGTGTGTCGGTAGTTGTTCTTTACCATGTAGCGGAATCCGGCCTGAAGTAAAGTCCTACCCCCTCGCTTGTTGGTTGTGAACTGAACTTGAACTTGATAGTTTGCCATGTTTACAATGATACTGTCCCCTTCCAGTGTCTGATATATATATGCTTTTCAGCTTGGGTATTTCTACTCACTCAGGATGGCTTGGAAGTTCACCTCATCCTATTGGTTACTACTGTTCCAGTACAGTTATGCATATCTAGCTTGGGTGTTCACTACTTCCTCTTAATCCACTTACCTGTTTTAGGCAACCATTTGTATTTTCACAATTTTTTTAAAATGTGATATTAGATATTTTAAATGTGAATTTTGAAATTTTTAAATATATATATATATATAATACAAAATGAAATTATTTAAAATATTTTAAAATTATATAAATTTTAAATAAATTTTAACAAAATCATTTGTTTCTGATATCCTATTTATATTATTTTATCTAATTCATATTAATTATTCATACATGCATATATATTAGTTTACGTTATGATAATATTTGTATTTGATTCTTTCAAAATGTTTTAAATAGCTTTATGGTTTACCTGTGTAAGTTTACTAGTATAAAATTTTGGACAAGTTCTGTACCTTTTAAAACAACACACACAGGTACCTTAAATGTTATAACAACACACTGCCCTATTTGTGTACATAATGTTTTTTGACGGCTCATTCCCCGAACACCAACTCTGCCAACTTGAAAGGAGGGTGTTTCTAAAGGGAATCCTTTGATGTTAAAGTTATAGTCTGTTTCAACTAAGAATGTCAACTTGTCCTTGTAAATAGGATACGTACATATCAATAAGGAAATAGGTAAAGTTTTTTTGTTTTGTTTTACATATATAAATGTAACACATTTTTGTAGTATATGAAGTATTACAAAATAGTTATTAGTATTTAAAATTGTTATTTATAATTTTAATGATTATCATATAAGATTATATTTAATTGATAAATAAAATTTAGTAAGTCACAATGATACACTGATGTCTGTTATTAAATTGTATTTGTATTACATATATAATATTGAAAAATTATCCACATTTTAGCATTAAATAAATTATTATCTAAAATAAATAGTAAACCCCTAAATGACTGAATTAGCACTATGTATGACAATACATTATCCAGTTATCTAGATATTATGTCCTTTTACAACCTGTGATAATCAAGTAATCCATAAGTCCAGAAAACACAAAACACTCTATCCAAGATGCAGAAGCTCGGATGCTGAATCAGCATGGGTCATCAGGTCGATTGTCCCAGTCTGGTAACGTTCCTTCAAGGTGGCCAGGCGTCTGTCAATGTTGGCGTTTTTCTTCTTCCGGGGTTGAATGGTGCCTCCTGCGTCTCTCTGAATCCGGCTGATGGCGTTCATGTTCTGCATGTCCTTAAACGTCTGGATGAAGGTGTAGATGTTGGGGTGGGCATGCAGTACCTTTATCTTCAGTTTTCCGTGCCAAGCTTTCAGATGGTTGGTAGTCCGGGGTCCCTCGGTTGAGAAGTGGTTCAGGGTGGTACGATCTCCCTCTATCCATTGCTCCGTGACGTAATCGGTGAATGGCAACACGGGATGTGGAATGTCAGCATCATCAGCTTCTTGGAGGGTTTGGAACCAGACGTCCTCGATGCGGTCTAAGGGGATCAGTGGTAGAACAGCAGCTCGTCGAACAAGTAGCTTGACGTCGTCGTTGTCACGGTACAGTGTCTGGAGTCCGGTAGACTGGGCCTTTCGCCAAATGCACTGGTTGAAGTGGAAAAAATATCCCTTAATGGTGATACCGTGGAAAACATGTCGGATGGCGTTGTGTGCAGCTACCTCAAAATCGACGAAGGCTGTAGTGGGTCGGAATGGAATGTCGAAGTGTGCCATGTGACCCTGGAGAAGGGTGAAGAAACGGCTGTAGATTGCCTGGCTCTTTCCGAGTAGTAATGCGTATACGACTGGTGTCATGATGCCTTCATTCTGTACATGGACGCTGTAAATCTGATGAAACATTGTTGGACAGGTGTAGAAAGTTCCGTCACAGAAGAAGGTGTCAGATGCTGCAAGTTCGGCCAGGTTCTCCGACGAAGCGAATGCGATCATCCTGTTGTTCTGTTCACCGTCGTCAAAGAGGAGAAATGGTTCGCCTGTAGATGCTTCTGTCCATCTTCCATCCAAGGTGATGTCGGCCAAAGGTAGTGGAGGAGTCTGCTTGCGGCGAGCACGGTAAAGAGACGATTTCGCTGTGAAGAATGTTGGTAGTCGCTGGACCACGGCCTTGGAAGTGTCATCCCAGTCGTTGTCTCGGAGTTGATTGAGCTCTTCCTCAAAGATGGACGGAATAGGCTGGACCGATTATACGCATTTATTAGTGATCTGGTTCATGATCTGTTTGGCTACAACAATGGCTGGGTCTGAGGGGTGGGTGTGTGGATTTCTTCCGAAGTTAGCTGGTATGTTGTAGATTGTCGAGAGTGATGCTGAGCAGCCTGAGGTTGAACATCTCCAGAATGTCCTGCTGCCGTTCTTTCGAATCTGTCTGAAGATGAATCCATTATGTGAAAGGTTCTGTCCGCCTCTTCTGTTGGTGATGAACTTAACGTTGATCTGAGCATTAGCCATACTGTCCTTGTATCAAACAACACAGATAATAATATCACTCAAATTAAACACAATTTACATAAAAACTGAGAGAAAATACAAGATTTAACTAATATTTGACAAAAGTTACAATTTACACAAAAACTGAGAGAAAATACAAGATTAACTAATATATATATGACAAAAGTTATGATTTGACAATATATATCTGTGAGAAAAGTACAGTAATAAATCAAGCAATGATTGAGATATTGATCTTTCAAAGTGCAAATTGAAATATGATAATTTCCCAAAATGAACTTGGCTTTTATACATTTCCCATTGAATAGCTTGGGATTTAAACAGATTTAACAAAGATATTTGATTCCTTTATTGTACAGTTATTAACAGTTTTCAGTTTTCTTAACAGTTATCAGAATCAGAACTTGATCATCTGATTTACCTGTTTTCTGAACAGTTATCAGAATTTACCTGTGCAAGTTACCTGTACTACAATTCTAAAACAGCCTATAATCCACTATCATCACAGTTGACCCCCTGTGTAAACATGTTGTCATATACAGAGTTGGTGTTCGGGGAAGACCCCTTTTTGACAAACAGGACATAGATTTTTTTTTCAGTTTTGGGACAAACAGGATTAAACCAAACGGACATGTAAAGCCCCCTCCAGTTTCCAATTTGATTAAACAAACATTGAACAAATAAAATGATTTGAAAAAATATGTGTTTTGACAACATATGCAGCACAAATATCATGCAATCAGCATTTGTTTCAGTAATGCTGAAATACCCCAACATTACCCCCATCGAAACCCTTACACAGTTTCTCTCCCTTTTCTCCGCACAAGTTATATATATTGTCGCCAATACTGTTCCATAAATATTCTATAGATATAAGGAGACGGATTTACATTAGTACTTGTACTTGTTTCTGAATTTGTTCATTGATTGTATCATATATCGTATTGAAATATACATCAATAAAACAAAGTTTAATTCAAAATAGTGGTTTTGAGCAATATAAAGTATTCTATAATTTAAATACACTTACCTACTCCTTATAAAAAAACATGAGGGAAGGATTGCTTAAAGGTTCCAGGACGTGTGTGAAGGGATAAGCAATGCTCATTATTGGTCAATACAAACGCCATGTTTGAAAAATAAAATGATAAGATTTTAGTGATATTCTATTATATATGCCCATCAATACGATCAACATTTTTTTTCTTTCAAAAGCATGGAAATCCTAGACAATATGTACAATATCTTTCACGGAAAAAATGTGTTAATTTAATTCACTTGCAGAAATGAGCGGAATTTGATATTCTTGAAAAATAGAACATAAGAAGTTTGATTAAATAAACTGATTGACATGATTTAGTTGGAAACACTGCATCAATATATACATTCATATATATATATATATATACATTCTTATATAATATAGGTGTAAGAATGTAACGCTGTACATATTATGTTTGCTAGTTTCCATTGATTAATATAACATCATATGATAATAGATAAAAAACATTGCGATTCGGTTTTATATTAAAACAACAAGTCAAGCATTGGTACGTTATCAAATCTTCGGTAACTGGTCTGAAGCGTCGGTTTGACCAGATGTTGCGTTGTGTAGTTAGATAAGCAAATTTTAAATACAATCTAACTAAAATTGTTACCATCGCCAACTGAAAAAATATATAGACATTTAAAACATATGATATCAAGTAAGGTTAATACTGTTTTCCCGACAAATAATAAATATATGACTTTCAATGGTTCTTATATACAAAAGGAATGGACACTTATGCAAACATCTGCTTATATGCAGCTATGGTAGACAGTAGGGCCCAGTTCTTATTCAAAATATGAAATAGTGAATCTTGTCATTAATCAATAGTAATGTTAAGATGAAAAAAACTGAACCAATAACGAATATATCCCAGTTATATTTAAACATCTCTAACAAGAATATTCCTTTAAAATCGTTCAAAATGTCCATTAGAGTTGATGTTTATTTGTGATCAAAATATTTAAGTCATAAATACATATTTTGCAGTTTTTCAACCATCCATGGAATAATGAAGATAGATTTATCCGTCACGGTAGATATTACTAGTAATACGGATATCTTTTCAACCATCATCAATGGCAGGACAACTTGCATTAAGTTTGTTATTTATCTGAACAATAAAGAGTTTTTCATGCATGGATGAATTTAGATATAGTTACAAATAATTTATTAATAATGCGCATTTACACGCATATATATATATATATATACTTATATATACATGTATAATCCAGATTAGAAGATAGCTTTTCATATATCCGCAAATTTAAAGTTTTTACTTAAATATCAAAATAGTTCGTATTTACTTGACAACATATATCTACATCAGAAATAGTTTTTCAGCCATCTTTAAATCTAAACCTTTATTGAGAAATTGAAATAGTTCGTAAAAACAAAGTATTATTTCTAAATTAGAAATAGCTTTTCAGCCATCTTTAAATTTAGATTTTTATTCACAAATGGATTGAATTCGTAAAAACAAACTAATATATCTAAATTAGAAATAGCTTTTCAGCCATTCTTGGATTTAGATTTTCATTTAGATATCAAAATAGTTTGTATTTATTTGGCAATACATTTTAATAAGAATGTTCGAATTCTTATCAATGTGGTGAATTTTATATTGGACAAACAAGTAATGAATATATGAATATTTTTACAGACAGCATCACTACGTTATCTACAAATAAATAAACATATTCATAATTGAGCCGGCGATAAATTTAATGTAGTGTCTTTATATCAGTGGTATCCATTTTGTTAAAAAGGAAAGAATATCAATTCATAAAAACTCTAAATTTGCGTAACATTGTGTTTTCAACAAGATGACGTCACGTCAATAAAGCCGTCATCATAATACTTTTGTTTTGTGTTTTGTTTGTTTATGTTTTTGTTTTGTTACTTTAGATTATTATCATTTGTTTATTTTCTCACTCATATGGCTTTTAAATAAATTGATATAAAACAAATACACAAATATATCTATATAATAGTTCAGAACTTATTGCACAAATGTACTTTGACCAGATCCTCACTCTTGATATTTAAGGCCTACTACACACTGATAGTACTCCCCCTCGTACCCCTAACAGGGTTATGTGAAAGCATAAACCTGACCAACAACCATTCTGCTTTCGGTATACCGTCATTAGAATGTGCAACGCTTTGACACATGTATCCAGAAACCCACTGCTATCCGCAATCATTGGGACAACATGAGTCACATTCATGTCACATTCAGGGACATGTCGATCAACACACCGTCATGATTCGCACAACGATATGATGTTGATACAGGTAAGATACGTGATTATGTAATGACACATCGACATATAAACAGCTGAAACATCGTAACCTATGTCATCTTTACTTCATTTATACAAATTTGACAAACTGGCGAAACAGTCTATTTTGAACAGGATTCAAATGACGTAAGACATAGCATGCACTGAAAGACATACCTAGCTTATCACATGTATGTACCTGCAATCTAGTTTACCCTTATACCTACTTCAGACCTTACTTCAGACATAGCATCTAGTTTACTCACCTACTTACCTCAGACTTTCAATAAGCTTTCTGAAGAATCATACCATGCTCACATCATATTTCACACCTCGCCAGTTCTGAATGATCTTATGCTACACTTACTAATTTGTGATCTACGATAAGCTTATAGTGTGTTACAAGAATTGTATCCATCCTCAGACGTCATACTGAGTTCACATCAGATTTCTTATTAAAGAAAGGACATACAGCTTATTACAGAAATTATACATAGCCAACCTCAGAAATCTTACCGTTATTAGTTAAGTTTTTATCTTCTAAGTTGCTAATTCTACATGATACACCCTTAATTAAGACCATGTAATCATTAGGAAATTATTTCTAACCAAATTCAGATGTCATACCGAACATAATTCAGAATTTTCTACATAGTGCCTTGTTCTACAGGATACATCCTTCATTTAGATTTACATTAGTTCATTTTTCAAAAGGCTACACATATCGTCGTCGTGAGTTATAAATTCACCATAACCTTGAAGTATTTCATCTTTCTGACATTAGACTTTACACCCAAAATAGTTTAGTTTCATTTAAGGTGATACACAACTATATATTTAAAGTTTTACCTAACGTACGTCACATCTTGCATCTATCTTGCTTGAACGATATATATAGGTCACTCAAAATATCACACAATACTCACTCAGTTACATTCAACTTTCACCTCAAATCTCAGCGAGCCTAAATCGAACGTGACACATAATTTTGTTCAGACGATACACCTACATCAGAAATAAAACCTCGATAACTGGCTTTTTCCCAACTTTATGTACATGTTACCCTGGCATATTTCAGAAAGTATACCTAGGCGAGCATGCTGTTCAGGAAGTCCGTTTAGCTTACTTAGAATGTGATACTATATCCACTTTAGAAATTATCCATACAGACCGAATACCACCTTTTCAAAATAAGAAATAATCGAGTTTAATGAAATGTGTGTTTCGAAATGCATTTTTTTTTGTTAAAAAAAGTAAAGGACATGGGATACAAAACTTATATACGCGCTCACGAATAAAAAAAAAATAATAAATTGAAATATTTTGCATCGCTCCGTTTACTGAATATTTGCAACCTGTTGAAAATAGTCTTATAACCTTATTTATGATTGATTGAAACCTTTTCCAAATTACAATTTAGACCAAAAAGTGAAAATAACGTTGGATGCAATGCTCCAGTTGTTTTTTGGAGGATAACCGTTGCGTCATTACATAACTTGTAAAAAAAACACCTGAAACGTCATGCCCTTGAGCAAATCAAGATGGTGTTATCCCGTGGTAACATATACGATCCACTCTCTTTATATCAGTCACCACAGCATCCAGACCAATATATCCCTGTATCTGACGTAATGTGACCCAAGGTGTCCACTGCAATGATTCCAAAAAATAAATGCAATCATATATTTTATACAAACATACCTCTTACAAAGACACACTCTCTTTCATTCACTGGTTCACTTGCATGCTTCAAAATTATCAGGATTCTCACTTCGGACTGCAACCATGAGAAATTCGTACGTAAATGTTACACTCGTTGCTTTCCACTCTTCTTATGTGAAGCTACACTTACATATATCGCTCATTAAAGACACGTTCTATACAAACAATTCATTCATTCATTTCATGCAGTCACAGGCCTTTCTTCCTATCATACCTTTCCCGAATTATCTGGTGCATATCTATTCAAATCTCTATCAAATTATTATTCGAATAAGAGAAATTTCTATAGAATGCAAACTTGTTTGGGTGTTAGATGTAAAGATTAAAAAACCCCGTGTTCCGGAAAGATTCTTCGGCTTCAACGGCGATACTAATATTTTATATCAAGATCAAATGTCCTATTTCCCTATCTGACAAAGATAATCTGATCACGTAATTTAGGTATATAGAGACACGAATTATCCACGAAATTAAATGGTAATCAATATGCATATTCTTGTAGACCATGAAATTAGAATTAAATCAAAGTACTGAAAGTACTGGTATGCTAAGACCATTAAAAATCAATTCTTTGTTATTAGCTTGCTATATACTGAAACCAACTATATGCAATCAGTAAATCATTGCAGCCCATAAAAAATGACCAGCAGATATCAGAAATAACAAGCATAGTAGTATTACTTATGTAATACATGTCCCAAGTAGGCTCCCAGATGCAATGATAGGGAAGTTGTCCATTTCTTTGGATACATTGTAGGGAATGTTGATCATGGACACCATATTATCACTTTAAAGACTGTGTATCCTATTGGTTTAAGACCATTAGTTAGACCATCATGCAAATAACATGCTACATACAAATATTGGACAGTTTCATTTTCCAGATTGTTTGTAAATGACTGCATAAGAGTGCCAATTTTCTAAAACAAACATGACTTGTCACCATAACTTAAAATAGAAGATGCCTATTCTTCCAGAAAACCTTGTCTTATTCTCCTTGTACTTTTTCTGGGAATCTTCAAGTAGATATTGACTTTGTTCCAATTTTTCATGTTTATATATTCTTTGTTCTCTAAAACTTTTCACAAGATATTTTATTCCTCTTGTATTATCATTTTTTTTAACATCCTTACAGTGACCTTGAACCTTGAAATTTACAAGATGTGAATATCTTTTAGGTTGTGAAATTTGATAGAAAAACGAGGGTAATACAATGGAAAAACACCCCCATGCAACTATCCGTTTTTTGACTGTGACCTTGATCTTTGATATCTGACCCTGAATTTCTAAAGAAATCGACTTCTCCTCACAAGGGATACATGTTCCAAATTTGATTAAGGTATACTAACTGTCTTGGTCTCAATGCGTTTACAAGGTAATCATATAGTACTGTGACCTCTACATTCAATCCTCAAAATCATTACTATATCCTCTCCACATTGCCCAGGGATAACTGAACTGTAATCCAAATGATAACTAATACCCCCATCACCCACAGCCTTAGTTATCTCCCCATGGTGACCTTTTGCAAAAAAACATCCTCTGAAACACAGTGGCATGTGCACATGTTCCCTAACAATCATGCAAAGTTTTGTTGAAATTGGTCCACAGGTTTAGAAGTTGACCGACATGCAAAACCTGTCTATATTGACCAGATGCCATGGCAATCAATATTTCCAGGGGAAAATGGTGCATGCACATCTACACATTGTCCCGAATATTACTGTAGTTTCATTGGAGTTGTCTAGACAAGATGTGTCTACAGACAGACAAACAGATGGATGGACAGATAGACAACTTGATTCGATTTACCCACCCTTTTGGTGGAATAAGAATGCACAAGAGTGCTTACAAATTCCATGTGGACAGACATCATGGAAAAATAATAATGATAATAATAAAAATAAAAACATGATAAAGATGCTTATATCTTGTTTTCTTTATTCAGTATACTTTCCATGCTTTGATCAGCAATGTAATCGTGTCATGTCAATATCCTAGTACAAGATTGCATACACAAAATTGTTGTAGGTAGACTTTTAAGATAAATAAAAAAAAATACATGTCTAAGTTTAAATGAAGGTTTTAAACACAGTGATTTTTCTAGACAATTGTAAACTATAAACTCGGTATACAGCGATCTTTTCTACACATTTGTAAACAACAAACTCAGTATGCGGTGATCTTTTCTACAAAAAGTTTTTTCACATATTGTATATACATAACTCAGAAAAAAAATAAGTAAACCTTTCTATGTACACTACAAACTCAGTATACAGTGAGCCTTTCTACATAAACTTGGTATAACTAGTGAATCTTTCTACTTAAGTAAATTGAAGATTGTAAAGAAATTTACTACAAATGCAGCATACAATGATCTTTTCCACATTTTTTTAGTTTCTGCCATTTGTTGATTCTTCTTATGTGATGGTAATTATATTGCCGCCTTTAGAGAGTACTGTGACCTTAAAAGGCAACATGGTTGTTAGCATATCCTCAAGTGATTAACCATCTTCAACATCTAATTGGAGGTCGGAAAGAAGGACGTTTTTCTCCACCATAAGGTCCTCAAATCCATTGTTGGTCACAATGGCCAATTCCAAGTTAGAATAATCAAGAGATACCTTCTACCATTCCAGATTTCATTTCTTCAGGGACATCCACCTGCTGAAAGAGAGTAAAGCAAATAAATAACTATATTTCTTTATTGCTATAATTATGTGCAAGAAATATACACTTCTGTATAAGCTTATAGTCTTGAACTTCCCAATAGGAGTCTATATTAAATATAATTAATTGTTTTGACATTCAGGACTGTCAAATTATGAAGTGATGGACAGCTAGAAAATAAGAATATCTTGACCATGGCCATACAGTGATTGAATCAAAAAGTTAAATTCATGAGATAAATCTGTGCAGTATGATAATTTATTTTGACGTTTGTATTTCAAAAATCATTATGACTTGAAAGGTAATGT
>NW_026783090.1:0-42204 GCF_031769215.1 Ylistrum balloti
GTTTCACAGGAAAAACCATACTTAAGTTATTGTTTTGATATAATTTTCTTCCCATTTTATCATGAATAACATAACACATCTTGTACAGTCAGAAAACAGTAAATACAAATCTACTGATAATTCAAAATAAACTTTAAAACGAAGTGGCTACTTCAGATCTGCAACAACATCTCTTAGCAGATGATGTTGAGTTATATTTTGCAGACGATTTTTGCATCGTTATGCCTTCAGCAAAAACTGACTACAAAATAGAAAGTTGTTTGTATGTATTATGAATCATATTTGCAGTCGCCGGAATTATATGAAGGCGTCTTCACCATCAATCCTAACAACGGTAACCTCACTCTTACCGAACCGCTTGATTATGAGACACTGAGTTTTTATCAGTATACTATATCGGCTGTGGTAAGTATGACGAAGAACTGATGTGTTAAACAGGCTTTGAAAGTCGATATTGATTTCGGATACTTATGTTTTCAATGATGTAAGGAAGAATTATCATGGAATCATTTCTAAATTCATTTCGGTATTTCTAGATTAAATGGCTTATTCAGTTCAAATACATGTAATAACGTAATACATTGTTTTATTAGTGTTGTTAACGTAATAAAAATAATTTTGTTACAGCAGTCGTACTTTCGTAAACTTGACGTGGAAATGTAATGAAATTGATTTTGATTTTCTTTAAATATATTTTTGTGATTTTAGGATAGTGGAACTCCTTCTCTGACAGGGACTGCTGATATAACAATCAAAGTGACGGACGTTCAAGACACGCCCCCAATTTTCCAGGGATTACCTTATAGATATACAATCAAAGAAAATTCGTCATGGGTAAAAATGAACACATTCTATTTCATAATTGACGTTCTTATCAATTTTTAGGTATTTTGCTTTGATGATATCATTTTCTTGTTTTATCAGTCAATTCCTCAAGAGTTTTCTTAATGTTCGGACTCCGATGAAACGAAGTGTAAATATACTGACGCGTGAAAGAAACGCAACTTCCAATTAAATGTCAACGATTTTTTATATTGATAATCAGCTTACATAAACAAACATTACATCCTAGCAGCATTCACTCACCATGCACACCAAGTATTGAGTATAGGAGATGAGGGGGAAAGGGGTATTTATATGAAAATAAGTAAATTAGAAGATATATCATTATATGTGACTGGCTGAGTGAAAGGCAATAGAGATAGTATTAGTAATATTAATATAGGGTTTTATATCAGAGAGCAAGCAGAATCCAATAGTTTTTGAAATTCGCTTTCTGAGAGGCACTTTTATTTGCGATATTTATTTGCGATATATTTTTTGTCAGTGATTATAATTTTCTTTAATAAGACCAAAAAAAGGATTGTTTATTGATTTTTTTAGTGCAGCAGCCACATTTACAAAAAGTACACATTTACAAAGACATTTAAACAATTTTGAATTAGTGGTTAGAATGTGGCATGCTTAACGATATTGGAGCCAATTAAGCTTTGTGTTTTTAGTTACATCAAATGGAATTTTATAGATATTACACCATCTTCAATGAAGTTAAATTGCTCATTCCATAATATTGTCAGCTTCTATTATTTTGCAAAAAGATATAGTGATTTCAAAGGGCAGAGGGACTGGCATGTACCTGCGAACTGCAGTAATTAATCCTTGTACTTGAAGAAAATCTTTCTGCAAGTTCTTCGAATGTGTAAAAACAAAAGTTATCAACACTTTTAAAAGTAAAACCTTTGCTGGGGGTTTAATAGCGTGATCTCTTACACATTCATGGTCTTTTCACGATTGATTGAACTTGGTCACACAATGCGTTCTCTGGTGTCCGCGACTTGTTTGTCACCCTTCCGGTGCATTCTGATAATAGTCCGATACTGAAATTGCTTGTCATTACGTGAAGGATGCCGAGGATAACAAAATTTTGTAAAAAAAGTCTTGTACACTCATGGCATTCCCACATCAGAAAATGAGCACAACGGTTTAGAAAAAAGTGGCAATGAGACACCTGTGATATGTTTCAAGAATTGGCCCAGATACTGTGCTGAGGTGTCTGCGGTATGCCATTAAGTTCTGTCAAGTTGGAATGGGAACGTCCCTTAATCGTCATCAACGTGATGTCAGACTGCCCTCGACACAGTCCAGTGCGTTTCCTATATATCGTCTCGACATCGGTTGCTGTCCACTATACATTTCTGTGTGGCCATTTTTTAACTGTTGTACATGTTCTATTTAACCTATGTGACACAGAACCCGCTTTTGTTACAATTATAATCCAATCATCATAAAACGTTATCAGTACTCGTTTCATAAACAAATTTGGATACATTTCATTAAGCGCCATCACGGTAAAACGAATTTCTTAACTGTTACATTTATACATCAAATGTATCACCTTATGAAAATGGTTTTCTATAAAATATGCACATAAAGATGTTAATAAATAATTATAAAAGAAATCCTTATCAGTTTATCAACAGTCTGATTATGTCATGCACACAAAAAAAACCTGTCGCCTTTTCCCGCCTGAATCGGTCTCCGAATTCTGTAATACGTTTTGCAAACCAAATGCACTGTTGAAAACAAAAGGGCCGAAAGACTGTATGTATGCATGAATGTAAGCCTGTGAAGGAAATTACGAGGAAATCCGCTTTAAAGATAAGAAAACTGGATTGGAACAGGTATCATCGCCAAGCCATATTTTGGCTCTGTCTTCGTTTTGTTGATGTTGCGTCGTTTTCGATACACATCATTAGTCTTCTAAATAAAGTTCGAGATTTCATGAAAATATTCTTCTGGTCAAACTGGACACTCGATCGTTCAATAGGGTTAACAAAACGGATATAGACATCAAAGAGCAACGCCTTTTTATGTGAATACATTTTATCATTTAGGCACCAACCAATAAGGTTGAAACTCTAATATACGGATATTATTAAAAACTGGCTGGTTCAACATCCCAGACATATACAATTGTATATAATACACTACTTAGCGAGGGTTTCCAATCTGAACGGTTTCTTTTTGTAGTGAAGATATAAGCAGTTCTCGTACAGTATAACAGGAGAACTGATCGCGCGAACAGGATATATGTTTGTTTCAACTACTATATCAAAATTACTACTTTTTTCTGCAGGCTGGGAAAGACATCCTCGCCCAGGATGGCGATAGGGGTATTCCAAGGAAAATGAAGTACAACCTCATTGATTCAGGTAATGGAATATATATCAATCAAAGCATATATTTTATATAGAAAAACCAAAATGTGACAAATGTTTTCACATTCTGCCCAGTCCTTTACAAGAAAAATAATAGTGTGCTTGCCGTGCAAAATTCGTCGTATCGTGAGTTAGATAAAATTCTGCAAATGTATTATAATGTCACTGAAAGAACTTAATGAACAATGTAATCACGTGCTACAGGATATTACTGTAAGTGAATATTGCATTGATGACAGGTCATTATTTTCACCTCTGAAGGAAATCTATGACAAGTGCAAGGAAGCTGATATCATCAATGGTTTTACATCCACTGCTCTATGTAGCCATTGGGTATACATTATGTATACAAGTACTTAATATCAATGCAGACTAAGAGTATACCACTCAGGATTCAATAACCCCGACATCTTAGTTCTTGTGCTATCATATGAGAGAACAAATCTGATAGGTAGGTTTAGTGAGCGTGAATGTGTACGCATGTTAAATATCTTCAATACCCTGCTCGATCCCCCAAGTCATTCTTGAGACGACGCTGGAGATAAAACATATATAAATATAAAAATGTAATGATGTTGTATTATCCTAATATTAATATTGACATGTGACTTACGCGACCATAGTTTGACGCTTAAAGATCATACCTGCGTCAACTCCCTAGATAATATTTCTTTAAATAAAAAAATAGAAAATAACTCTCCTGAACATGCTTAAACATAAAATGTAACATATAAATATAGCTCGACATTTCGCTTTTCTCAGATTGAAGTGTGATCTGATGTAGGTATGAACTCCCTGTCACAGCCGGAAACTTTACGTCAGCAATTTAGCTAACCTAAAACACTTGTGTGGTTCGTGCCATTCTTGAAACTTTTAACGGAACATAAGAAAATGACTTTATTTGAGAACACATTGATTATACCATTATAAGATTATGTTCTTTTGTCTATTTGAAGATTGCTCTGAATTATTTGAGCTGCATAATACCAGTGGAAAGCTTTTACTCAAAGATAAATTAGACAGGGACTCAGGAATTCTACTGGAGAAGCAGGGCGTTTGCAGATTCGATGTTAAGGTTTGTTTCCTATATCTTTTGATCGAATGCAACTGAAATTGTAGAAAAGTTGATCGAATGCAACTGAAATTGCAGAAAAATTGATCGAATCCAACTGAAATTGTAGAAAATTTCATCAAATGCAACTGAGATTGTAGAAATTTTGATCGAATACAACTGAAATTGTAGAAAATTTGATCAAATGCAACTGAAATTGTAGAAAAATTGATCAAATGCAACTGAAATTGTAGAAAAATTGATCAAATGCAACTGAAATTGTAGAAAATGTAATCGAATGCAACTGAAATTGTAGAAAATTTGATCGAATGCAACTGAAATTGTAGAAAATGTAATCAAATGCAACTGAAATTGTAGAAAATTTGATCGAATACAACTGAAATTGTAGAAAATTTGATCGAATACAACTGAAATTGTAGAAAATTTGATCGAATACAACTGAAATTGTAGAAAATTTGATCGAATACAACTGAAATTGTAGAAAATTTAATCAAGTTAGACTGAATATATATTTTAGATATTGAAATCACAACATATTTTGTTATCATACTGCTGACGTTGCTAAGAGATTTTTCTACATTGAATTGTTACTGCAGAACATCTTCTCCGTTGATTTTCGATGACATTTTTACTTTTAGGCTGCAGAAATTGTTATCGACGGTCTGATCACCAACTCGACCACTACCACAACGGTGACGGTGACAGTGGAGGACATAGATGACAACGTTCCCACCTTTAACAAGTCAAGTTACGATGCTTATGTACAGGAGGGTGTCTCCGACATCCCAATAACAATCGTGGGGTCAATTGGCATTGGCGTGTTTGATCTTGATCAGGTAAGGAACCGTCTAATGTCCATTCTGTGAACACTATAAACAACGCTATCAGTAAAATGATAGCGAGCCATGTAATGTGATTTGTGTCATGTGGAACTGTCAATACAGTAATAACAAATGGCTGTAGATATATCATTCTTAATATTTAAATGAAATATTACAAGAGAGAGAGAGAGAGAGAGAGAGAGAGAGAGAGAATCCGACATCCTCGATATTCGTATATACTACATTAATAAACATTACTGGTTTGTTCATAACAAGTGGCATACTTCGTTCGAAACAAATGCTGGTAGCTTATTAATGACGGAAATGTTTCCTTGAGTAAGATACCGCCATGAATAAGGTAACCGTAGAAATCTTAAATGGCGATAGATAACAAATAGGACATAAGATAAATACAAACATCAAGAAGCTTTCTGTTCATGCTGTATTCAAGTGTACCCTGAGTGTAATTTTATATTTAGTTATAATGTTAAGAATGCCGTAAAAATAATAATAACGAAATCCCCGTCAAAATCCGTCGCCCCAGTGTCGAGTTATTAAAGCTCAAAGTTGTCGATTTTCACCTGTCCGCTCAGACCTAATCAACGTAATCGTCATTTCCGCGGAATCGAGGCACTTCTTCTCGTGACGTCATAAGTTCAACAGAAATGGCAGCCAACATGACTGACAGTGACACCTGATAGCGATTTGAGGAGTCTGATTATGGTGTGGATGATATTTCTGAAGACGGGATCCAGACCTACCGATTTGAACCTGAATTACAAGACGATGTATCCAGTGAGGAGGAAAATAACATCGTCATTTAGTCGAACTCTTTTCGGCGGAGTCCGATCCATTACTTTCATCACACTATACCGAATTGGAAAAGAAGTTCCGTCTAAGTGTTTTGAACATAAATATGAATATTTCGTTGGACCTTTCCACATGTCTGTCTTCTTCCTGACAAACTGAATCCATTGTTTGCATAAATCTGGACTATTTAATGGGAAGGCATGCATCGACAACCCATCCGTGTTAGTGTTATGACGGTGTCGGGAATTTCCGTACCGAAGAATTTTCGTCCGAGGGGAATTTTCGTAGCACTATGGATATATATAGATAGGGTGTCAACGACCAATTATAACACCCTCCGCTGTGTCGATAATAAAAAATTGATGTTTTAGAAGTTTATACAATGATTTGACTGGTTTTTACCCGAGTACTGGTACGCGTCTGTTGTTAGCCGACAGGCGTGTCGTCTCACCATTGTTTTTCCAAGCCACAGAGGCACTAATTACCTAGCCTGGCACAGGTGTGATTATAAGTTTAGATGACATCTCTACACATAACCTATTCTATAGTACTACTGTTTAATAGTAGTAAGAAAATTCTCAGGACGAAAATACCCGGGACGGATTTTCTTCGGTACGAAAATTCCGGGACCGTTAGGACAACCGTACGCTGCATACCTCTTCCCTCCCCGATAGGAACCCATTTTAAAGCGCTAATTCACCGACCCCTCGTTCACGACCTTAAATATTGCGAAGATGTGAAGTGCTTTCACGTAAATAAACAAAGAAATTACCCCGGAAAATCCCAAAATAGATCACAATCACATGTAGCACAGTAATGCCAATATGGCTGCATCAGCAAAAGCGTTGAACTTATGACGTCACAGGTATGGATGCCCGAAAACGAGGTTAACGCCTCTCAGCCAAAGGTGTGTTTTTCAGAAAAGTCGCAATTTCTCAGTAACGGAACATTCCACGGCATTCGCGTTTTCGGCAATGTGTATTTTATGTGCAGTTATTTTTTAAGCTCAACATAACTGACATCTCAGGGTACACTTAAACATCATCCATGATTTTTTTCTGCTTAAGGGATCAAACAGTGAATTCAGCCTCATTGTCAGATATGCTAACGGAACTGACTTCGATGGAATCATCGCCTCACCGCATCGTGTCATATCACGAGCCTCTTTTTTACTGAGACTCGTACAAGGGTTTGAGTTTGACTACGAAACAGAGCAGAAAATAGAACTTCATGTAAGTTTTGATATATAACTGAAGGCAAATCAGCATTTTTTATTGACTCGTCTTTAAAAGTGTCGCGTTTTGAAAAAACAGAAATGTCCAAAGTCAAGCGGAAATTGTCGGAACTTTTCAATATCATCAGTGTGGGAATAAATCATAATTGGCTCTCAACGATACTTGCCTACTTCATTTCATACTGAGGATACAATATATTCCTTTTTCATCGTATGTGTTATGCTATCTTACAGGTCGTAGCCATGGGAACGGTAAACAGCAGCATGTCCTCCACCTGTACAGTAACTGTGTATATTAACAACACCAACGACAATGATCCGGAGTTTAATCAGACAGATTACAGCGCCACCATTCCCGAACATTCTGAAAATGGCACACCTGTTACCACTATTACGGTACTGTTTGATCCCTTTCTTTGTGGTTAGCTCGTTTGTATCACAAATGCGGTATTCATGTAAGCAGTCACTGTTTTTTGTTTCAAAGAAATCTTAACCTTGAGGTTTCATTCTAACCTTGGTGTTTTCCAGGCAGCAGATAATGATTGTGGAGAATATGGTGAATTGACCTATACGCTAAAAGGCTCTTCCTTGTAAGTCTCCTTTCTTCAATTTACGTATTTTGCGCAGTAATGATTGTTATATCATAAGCTGGGGAGTATAGCTTTGCTCCGTCCCGTCTCGTATCGTTGCATTCCGTCCCGGTTCAATGTTAACACCTAGTACACTTTGAACATTGTTGTGTATCAAAGTCAAGGCCAAGGTCACTCTTACTACATGTATTCAATTTAGAAACTTCTCAACTCCATTATTTAAACTTTAACCAACGATCTAGTATGAGTATACTTTAAAAATTGTTGTGTTTCAAGGATCCAAGTTAAAAGCATTGGCTGCAAGGGCATTGATGTCTTGCTTTCTTTTTTTCTCTCAAATATCAACGATCTATTGAATATTGTGTGTCACATGACATATTGTCCATCCCTGAAGGTCTAAATATAGGTTATCCTGTCGAAATAAAACGGCAGTTATCGATTTTTTGTGATAAAGAATGTTTTGTTTTAAAAAGTACGTATAATGTTTTTAAATTAATTCATTTTTGTTTCGTTTTAACGATTAATATTTTTCTTATTTGTCGTCAAAATAGATTTTCTATTGATACACAAAGTGGTACCGTGTACACTGTTGGAGATGGTAATGACCTTGACCGAGAAACTCGCGATACTTACTTCTTGACGGTCGTAGCCACTGATGGGGGAGATAAGAGGACGTTGGTCTCAATTACAGTCATCCTTTCCGACATAAACGACAACCATCCCATCTTCCTGTATGAAACAGTCGAAATGTCAGTTGATGAAAATACAATACAATTCACGCCAAATATACTAATAAAGGTATGGACAACATTGTTATTACGTTGCATTCAGACATTTTTATTACCTTTTCCGTTATGTATTAGTACATGTTATTGTTATTGATAATCTACTTTAGGCAACAGACGGAGACGAGAGTAACACCAGTAACAGCGAGGTGAGGTACAGATTATATATCCACGACACAAACCTAAAGAACAACTTCTCAGTTAACAACACTACAGGAGAGCTTATAGCCACACACACACTAGACTATGAAACAATCAGCTTCCCGTCAGAAAATGGACAGATAAATCTAATAGTCATAGCTTACGACCTGGGAACACCTGAACAGAAGGCCAACATCAACATAATAATTAATGTTCAAGTGAGTTAAAATTTCCACCTGAAGTTATTACGAAAGTGAAATTGTTTGAAATAAGCTCTTGTACTGTAACGGTGATTATGATACATGTTCTAACTATATCAATTGAAATTTGAATTATCTATTATATTACACTCAATGTGGCTTACTTGATTTGAATATTATAACTTACTTCCTTAAAAGAAATTCTGAAATCAGCTTCTTTCAAAACACCAACCATAGATTTTTGTTTGTTTTACAATTTTGTCATTTTATATAATGTTCTTTTACAGGATGAAAATGACAACCAACCTCATTTTTTACAACATAGTTATAACGCCAGCATAGCTGAAAACTCCGTACAAGGTAAGGAAGTCAGTACAGCACAGTACGAACAAACTAAAATCATCATATTGACCTATTCTTATTTCTAATAAATCCATGGAACAACTCTTGTAATGCATGTCATGGAAAGTCGAATGATCTCATGTATCACTTGTCACATCCATGGCCTAAATAAGACATACAGTTAGCATGCCGATTTCAAAATCTTAAAATGCTAGACACTGCTGGTGAGACAAACTGCTTCGTGTTAGCTTCTCTCTTGACATCTTACCGGCGGTCTGCCTCCATGTTTACAATCACAAATGATGGCACTGAAGATTTTTTTCTTAGATGGAATTGTTTTTATTAAGTATAGAACAAAGCGGTGCAATATGATAAATTATCCGGTTTACAGTGCAATATTTTTAAAAAATCGCAGAACATGTGACCTTGGTCTCGACAAATGAAAATGCAAAAATAAAAAAAAATAAAAAAAACAAACAAAAATGAAATAATTCCAGCAAGGCTGTAATTCAGTATTTTGTTTCCTAGCCAACAAATCCTAAAACATCAAAAAATTCCATTCAAAACAAACAAATCACATATTCAACATCGCATCAACACAAAGGATTTACACTTTCAGGTATGTAACATAGAAACAACATATGCCAAATATAGCATTTTGAAAAGCTTATAACAGACTAAACATTCTTCGTTATATCGGAACTAGTCAGCCGAAAGTCACTAGTTAAATGCATGTGCAACACAGTATTTACAAGATATTTTAAATCAAAATAGTCAACAATCAAAATGACAACCCACACTCTCTAAGGCTAATAGATTTTTTATCCACCATTATGTATATCATAACTCTTCTCTTGCAGCCACAGAACATGAAAAAAATTATTGAACAAAGATATTGTTCTGAGCGTGAATCCTCTATCAATCATTTTAAAAACAGAACGTAACAGACAATCTAAAAGTTATTCTGTGTCATCTTAGAAACTTGCGTAACTGAAATTATGGTTTATATTTTAGCTTACTGATAATCCGGTCTGTACCTCTTCGTTGGAATAGGAAACACTGTCATCACTTAAGTAATTGCCCTTGTATGATAACCAAATAATTCCCCTTTTTCACTGGTTTAAATTCCAGACATAATCCTGCTAGAGTTGTGGCCAGGCATTAACATGCTTAAGGACTTTTGGTCAAATTCTGTCTAGAACTGTTCATGTTTGTATAATGTTATCAATACTGTACGTTTTGTAATAATTATATATGTACATTTGCATCATATTTTGGTGTGTATAAGGTGTAAGCATTACCTCCCTTTTTTCTTATGTTAAACTTACCTCCCTTTACTCAGTGATATTGTAATTATATAGATAAATTTGTTATTTTTTCACTTTAAATTTACTTGAAAACATATTTAATCCATTAAGTAAATACGTCTACTCTAGTAACTGTACGAAGAGAATTTATAAAGGCTTTGCCTGTTATTTTATCCATATTTTCTGTAAGGCCTGGATAAATTGTCGAAATGAAAATGAAATGAAAGAGGTCGACGGAAATTTGTAAAAGCGAAAATAGATTATATTGAAGATAATAGAGTGTCACAGGGTGACTTTATATTATTTAAACGTCTTTTGAATTACTTCAAGTTTCACAGACATCCATCTTTATTTTTAATTGACTGGTCGGCACAAAAATACAAATTCCACACGAACTTATTTTCTCGGTAAGCTATTTAAGTAAAACAATCTGTGCATGTTCTTTTCATTTTGATGCAATTGTATTTTAAGGTAAAGTCGTAACAAATGTGTCAGCAACAGATAACGATGCCACCAGTCCCAATAATATAACCCGCTACTATATTGAAAAGGGAGGATCCGATAGGTTCCGAATGAATAGAGTCAATGGCACCATTACGGTTGATCTGAATGCAAAATTTGACAGAGAAACACAAGACTTGTATAACCTGACGGTGATCGCTGCTGACATTGGCACCCCACCACACACAGGAACGGTTACGGTATATGTAACTATAACGGATATCAACGACGAAAGTCCCCGATTCAACGACACTAACTATAGAACAGAAGTAAAAGAGAACATCAGTATTGGAACGATTGTAAAGACATGCCACGCCTCTGATCCTGATGAAGATAATAACCTTGAATACAGTATAGCGGATGTTGCAGCAATGGATATCACAGGTTTCCCCGTCAATAGTATTCTGGTGAAGGTAATTTCCAGCAACAGCTATACAGTTTATATATGAGGAGTGGGGTAAGATATGAATTTGGAATAAATACATGCTATTCTCTATAAATGCTACAACAATATATATTTCAATTATATAAACTCTATCAACATTAAACCGTACAACAGGTAATGTTCATGGGTATGATATTCTTGCGGTACATTAACGTGATCGCGAATATTTCATCCATGAAATAACCAGACACGTGAATATTATTGCGTCCCTAAGTTTAATTCGTTAAAATGTAATTTGATCTTTTTTTGACTTGTAAACTAGCATCACGGTAATTATATAAATGTGTATTTATCTCCGAAACTGTTATTGTAAAACTATGTGTATCATCAATTTAATGTTGTAAATTGTGTGATTAACGGAATACGCATTTGATAACACGATCGGATTTAGGTCCCCGCAGATTTAATTTTCACGCCTTGAAAGAACAGCAAAACCTGAAATCGCCAAAACGTTGATGCTGCAGGATCTGGTATTTTGAAAGTATTTGTGTATTTTTAATACTAAAACCTTGATAAGTTTTTATTTAGTCAAGAATTCACTCAAATTCCGTCATGGAAGATTTCTTGCAGCGAGACTAAATATATGTATATATTTACACAACTGTATTTATTGTATTCACATTTGTTCGATCACAGAGCAATTTTGGAGGGATTTCTTCTCACAAAATATAAAAAGTGTTGGTTGGTTGATGTATAATAACCACCAATTACAAGGCGTCAAACGTTTGTCAGTTTCTTAACTGTTTATCGCGAACTATAGAATCAAAGATAACTGTCACTAGACCTTGTACCTATCAAACAGTGTAACTTTGATCAATTTTGATAAAATGTAGATTTAAATTGGCAGTTAATGTTACCATTATTCTGAAACTATAGCGCTACTTTTATCTGTATCATTGCTGATTATTTCTTTTGTATTTCAAGAATATATTTGGGATTCATGTTTCTAATGGATCTGTTTACGTGAGTGAACATCTAGACAGAGATACGGCCAGCCAGGTAGTCCTGACGATTCTTGTGAACGATACAAGGTGTGCTGAACATTGTCCCCAGACATCAACAGGTACGTGTGTGACATTTACTAAATAAGGAAAAACATTTGATAAATGAAAACCAAACCAATGATCAAAATTTGCATTTTTTTATTACATGATTAACGTAATATCCCGCTTTATATCTAGGCGATTGAATTATTTTACGTAGCCCTTAGAGTTGAAAGGAAACAATAGACATTGAGTCAAGATATCTGTAATACAAAATGTTAACATCTTAGGAAACATTTTGATATGTCAATACTGACTGTTTGCATCAAATATTTTTCAGTTGTTGACTTACATATGTTTGAATACCTTTGCCTACATATTTAGATACAGTTAACAGTTTACATATGTTTGAATACCTTTGCCTACATATTTAGATACAGTTAACAGTTTTACTTTGTTACATTTCAGCATTATTGACTATTGACATACAAGATGTAAATGGCCTCCCACCTGGATTCCCACCGACCGTGAATGCTACGTCTCCTACAGGTACGATAATCAAGAACCAAACGAACACATAATATCAATTCTGAAAGTTGAATACTAAAATAATCTTAATACAGAATATAGCATAGTTTTATCCCACAAACATTGCACGATATTATGAGTTAAGAAGTAAGTTACTAAATATGAAATGGAAATGGTCTTACAATAAGCTTGTACACATTCAAACATTTCATCTCATATTTAATTTATCAAATTCCAGCACATATCCAATAATAAGACATCTCAGTGGATATGAGGTATAATTTTTTGTTTAAAAGGATAAGAAACCAGCATGGTGTGATGGTACCTAACGTTATAAAGCCCCATTCATCTGCATTATTAATTCCACCCACTTTTTTGTATAAAAAAACATTTAAACCGGCTATATTCCTCTGTCAAAGAATTTTTTGACATGCTACGTGAAGAAGGTGATAGAAATAGTATACTAATCATTGTCCCAATTTCTATCACGTCTTGCTAAAAATAAATATTCAAAGCAGTTTTTAGAGATTGAATTATTATCAAAATACATCTCTATTGCTTCCATGTCATTCAACTATATATATTACTAGTTATCAATCATTGTCCATGGATAATAATTCATTGATTTATTAAATCAATATTATGCTCTGCGGGTTCAACTTTTGTTTGACATCGTCTATTATTAAAGGTGAGTTATTTGGTTTTAAGACTATATAGATAATCACAAGCTGATGATAGGAGCCTCGACATACACACTGGTAAGTGATGGGCGGCGCCCCTCTTCTGATTTTTACCTCTTAGTTTTAAATACTTATGACTGACTAATCAGATGATACCTCTGTTTGCGGTACTACAAACCAATCCGTTGGATGCATCTAAAACAGATAAAACGACCTAAGATTGTATCCTTATCAAAACCATAAATATATTGTATTAATTTCGGAAGCCGGGAAATATCACCAAAGCAATTCTATTCGTATTTAACGGATTGGAATTAGTGAAGTAAACAATGCACCGTTAAACACTTATCATTATATACACTTTATGTTCGCATACAATGATATTACATGTAATAATCGAATCCAGGAGGAAATAACTCTTCTTTGATCTTGCTGATCTTGTTTAATCTTTTAAACACATCTCCAAATGTTTTAATGCATTATCTGAACCTCATTACATCATTACAAGCAGATTTGTTTTTGTTTTTTTTTTTAATTTTGACGTTTCAGGAATGTATAGAAGGAGAGGAGGAAAGCAGTCAACAAGAGTTGTAGGGTTAAACAAACTGACATGCATAACACCCTCACTCGCCCTTACGCACATCCTCACAACATTACGCCCCTCCCACAAACCTCATACAAACCACATAGTCACAAAAGTGGTCATGGCTTAATAAATATGTGGGATGTAGAGGGTGGAGTGTGACAGGGTAGTAGAAAAGGTGTGTATGTGTGTGTGTGAGAGAGAAATAGAAGAATCTTCGTCCTTTTATATGTCGAACTAATATGTAAATGGAAAGCTTTGTTCCACTTGTTATTACAAACTTGTTGCAAGAGAAACTGGGCAAACAGCACATCACTGCATCTATTAAATGAATTATCCAACAATATTGCGTCGCAGGTAACATTAATAATGTACAAAAAAGGGAAAAGCATAATGCTCTAAATTTTAGCACATAATTTGCCAGATTTCTAACATAGCGAATACAGTACAGATAGGTAACAGTAAAATTATCTCCTGAAAAAGAAAGCTTTAATGAAGTTACTACTCTAGATCTGCAACAGTACCTGTTAGGATGTGGCGTTATGTTATTCTTTCAGATTGCAAGGAAAATGCATAATATTTTCAGTACCCAGAATTATATAAAGATGTTTTCATCATTAATCTGGACAACGGGATCCTCACTCTTACCAAATCGCTGAATTATTATCAGTATATATCGGATGTGGTAAGTATGACGAGGACATGATATGTTATTTGTTTAAGGGAATGATGTACAAAAGGCATTGTTTTAGGACGAAATTAGGACTATTGAGTGCGACTCTAGTTTAAGATGGTACAAAACACTAGGAAATATTGCATTTACTCAAATATGCCACGTCTTTTCTTTATCAGCTAGAGCATTACCAAAAAATGAAGAGTAAAGTGTACATCTGTATTAGTTCCGAGATTTGTCAATACGGACAAACGGCAATCTCTCTCTCTTTCCAATTTTCATCGCTTGGTCAAGCGCTAAAGATGTCTATAGGACTGTAACTAACGTCTCCGACTCCGACTTATACAGCCAACGGAAATAAATGGTGCATTTTTTTTCAATTCTGTCATTTCTTGATGCGTGATAATTGGACTATATGCATCAGATATTTGGAATGAAACCACAGATTGATTCCAAACGGGTTGAATATTAAAGTGACTGCGTATGGTGGTGTTCAATTTAATGAAAAGAGCGTTCAGCAATTGAAATAGAATACAATTATTCACAATAGCCTTTACACAATAGCCATTACACATTAGCCATTACACAATAGCCATTACACATTAGCCTTTACACAATAGCCGTTACACATCAGTCATTACACAATAGCCGTTACACAATAGCCATTACACATTAGCCATTACACATTTAACATTAACCATTACACTTAGTAGTTATACATTAGTATTTACACTTCGTCATTACACTTCAACGTTATACATCATATATATCATTACATATTAGTCATTACACATAAGTCATTACACTTAGATGTTATACATTAGTCATTATACATTAACCATTACACTTCGTCATTACACATTAGTCATTAATTAGATTAAGGATTTATGCGTTGGTTACTATTTAGTTTTATTTTGATTTTTAAAAAAAAAGTAACATTTCACCAGTGCGGAAATCATATTATTGGATCGTATAACATTAAATGAATTTCTTTAACTTTGTGTGAATTTATATATATATATATATATATGTGTGTTTGTGTAGTATATAAACGTTCTATGTATTGTAAGAACTGCATACATCATAGGTATATTATATTAAATATATCATTATTTATATGTAAGATTTTCATTTCAGATTATACATTGATACTTAATAACTATCACCAAATGTTCTTTATACTAAATTTGTACATTCTCTTTTGTACTATTGTATAAACATTTTTTGGACATTATATGAATAAATGAATGAGACATATATTCAAACATATAAGGAAACATATTTGTAAATATCTTATCATTGTTAATGAGAATGACAAATAGTTTTGTTAAAATGTTTCAATGTAAATAAATACTTATTTCTAAAAAAATCACGAAAATACCATTATGTCAATATATTCCTTTTCCAAACTCAAATTAAAAACACTGGGACAAAACATGAACAAAAGAAAGATTTAAACGGAGATTCGTGAAATAGTTAAAAGGAGAATAAGACCAGGTATTCCGGAAGAGTAAGCGCCTTCTGCTTCATCGATGACACCTGACATGTAAACCTTGATCAATCAAAGAAAGTAATGTCACGTTCTCAAATCAGAACAATCTAGACAACACGGAAGCAACTGACAAAGTAACGAGCATCAAACAGATCTAACTTATATTTCATATTTGTTATTTTGCACATCATCACTATTCTGATATATGTAGACCTTGGAATCCATAGGATAGGGTTCCCATAAACTCATTGGTTTCCACTAATTTGGGGTGTATCGTTCGACTCATTCTATAATCCTTCGTTCCTTTACTCGCCTCGCTTTTCTTCCATTTCTCAGTGTGTTAAAAACTTGTCAAAAGACCTCATCATCATGGTGTCTCTCTTAACATATTTTATTGGTCTTTTTTCTTTCCCCATGAATTTAACTGGGTCAGAGCCGAATGGAGTCGTTACCTCAACAGCCGTTGCTGTATTGTTATGTTACTTTTCTCGCGTCAGCATGACATGATGTTTCCTCTGCAGAGTAATTTTCTGATGAGGTCTCCTGGTTCAGAACTGAAAACTCCCCAGGCCATCATTGTTTGCATTCTGAATTGATTGAATGTTCTCTTGAAAATATATTATTCTATACGATGTTTACTAACAAATATGAAATAAGGAGGAATCAAAACAGTTTCTTTCTTGTTATTATCACGATCAAAATTATTTTGTTGCAGTCTTTCTTTCTCGTTCTTATCATGAATAAGGCGCGAAATAGATTTTTATTTTCTACTGTTTCAATCGAGTTCCTTATATGTCTGTTTGACGTCAATAATAAGTAATAATTATCATTAATTATTGACCACGTCCACCAGAATTGGATATCAAAAATATGAAAGACTCTTCCACATCAACTGCTTATGTCGATCTTTACCTACGACGAAACCAAAATGGACAGCTTTCCACCAAGCTGTATGATTTCAATTTCCCGATTGTGAATTTTCGCATGATTTTACATTTCCATGATCTCGATATTCGTGCAAGGAGTCGTCATCTGAGGGACAAACTCGTACCACAGGGCTTCAAAAGATGCAAGTTTACGGTCGCAATAGTGATTTAGAAATATTATATTTCTTTGTGTGATATGAATCTTGACGTGTTTGATGCTCGTTAGTAGAAGACGTTTACTCTTCCGGAACATCTGGTCTTATTGTCCTTGTACTTTTCAGAAGTCTCAGAGTTCCTATGTTGTCCTAGTTGTTTGAAATCTTAGTTTGGATTATGATTATGTTAGTAGTGCAATGTTGGCATTTTTTTTTATTGTTTTCCTTTTATTTCAAGGCAATTGAAGTCCTCCTCTGACACAGACTGCGGAAATAATAACGTGACAGGCGTTCAAGACCCTCAATTTTACTGAGACTGTCTTATCTATATAGCAGGAAGGAAAATTCGTCATGGGTAAAAAAATGTAATATCAAGTGAAATTTTTGGTTTAGAATATCATGACATCTAACACGGTTGATTAAACTAGGTCGCCTTATATGTTTTCGATACAGCCATACATACCCCAGTTAGCACTTGAACAACTTGTTTGTCATCCTTTAGGTATACAGAAAGGATGCCGAGGATAACGAAGAACGCAAATGAAGTTGCAGCTCTTGCGCCACCGGTTGAGAACTGAAACAGCCTGCCAATGAGACACCAGGAAATTAATCAATACACACGCGCTTCCTACATACACGAAGATGGCGCCGGCAGATTATTGGTGGTATCTATATGGGATCTGTAGTGTCCATATAGCTCTCTTTGTCGTCATTGAATGCAATCTTAAAGCTCCACTAACATCTTCTGCAAACAGTCCTCGTGGCATTTACCCGCTAACACCACATGATTTTGCAACCAGATAATACCCGGGATCAAGTGGCACGATGGACTTTGTTGCTAAAACAATGTTGCTGCTTTACCTTGGACCCTTTATATGGTCCTAATTTTGTTACATTGACGCATTCGAATGCGCCTTAATCTACCAGATACTACCTGTCTGCACCAGGCACTGCTGGAAGAGTTGAAGAACATCCCTATGGCAGAAATAAATCGCAGAATTCGAGTAACAGAAGGTGCAATAGCTACCTCTTCTGTCTTGACATTCCTTGATAAAGTGATGATTGTTAACTCTAAACTTATAGAATAGAGGGAGCATATTTCATTGGTTACATAAATAGAATAATACATTCAGATGAAATAATAAAAATATATTCAAACGTAAATAGTCCATTGCTTATTACAGCGTATATATTGCAAGAAAAGAAAAGCATTTTCATCTTACTAATTTTAAATATAAACAAGAGATCCAACAAGATTTTATTATTCACATAGTCTACATGACATCTTCAGCACGCCACTGGCAAAGTTACAGATGGTCTTTGATGACATTTTATCCCTGTCACCATGACATTTATTTAACCTTACATAAAACCCTTTACTGTGCATGCTATAGCGGGCCGAATATAATGACCAAGGACCTTCTGATGGCAGATGATGGACCTGTTCATAATACACATTATGTAAACACTTTGGGTTAATTTAGCAACATTTCAATCAAAGACATGGCTATAGTTTATGTGTTGTGCCAGTTTCTCCAATGTAATATTCATCGTAACTAGGCCATGATATACAGTATAACAGGTACATAACTGATATACGGTAGCCAAACTCATAGAGCACGCGTACAATATCACAAACAGTACATTCAATCTCCAGAATACAGAAAAATAAAACATTTGGGGAAAGAAGAAATTCCAAATCTTCCAGGTTTACAAACTCAGTTCAGAAAATCTAATTGAAAAAAGAGAACAAGAAATTTAAAACTTAAAATAAACATTATTGTTTAAAGATTGTAAAGACCACATGTTGATCTTTCGTACAATTATGACGTCACATAATCACTTTTGTTATGACTTCAAACATAATGTATCTATACAATTTATTAAGCATCATGATGATTCAGAATTGAAATAGCTATATGTTTTGTATATTTATCCTGAAAATTAATAAAATCAATGTTCTATCCGATGTAAGATTGGAACTATATATCGAGATATGAGATAACGATTTAGAATGAAGATTTATCTAGCTCGCCAACCTAGGCCTATTTACTATCTCTACATGTATAAGCGAATAAATTCACGTTTTTTTACATGCTTCATATCAGCAAAAGTTTTTTTAAATATAGAAAAATTAAAATTGCAAATAAATGTATTAGGATGAAACCAATATTAATATTTTAAGATGCTATGCTTGATGATTAGGCTTGTACAAGAATTCAGGCGTAATCAGTACTTTAATATTGCTTAGAGAATACATGGTCAGTGTCTCAAAGTATAAGCTTAATTTTGAAGAGGGTGAAGAAAGACAAAAGCTCTTGTCTTTCTGTCTGACAGCCAAAATGCTGTTTATATTTTAAGACACTGACCATGTATTCTACTTTTTTTTTTTTTTTTTTTTGGTTTTTATTTTTTGCAACATTGATTGAAAATCAGCCTTTGAAACATAAACAGTTTTGTTGTTCAATCTGTGTTTACTTGACGTTGACGTTACACTAAATTTTGCCTTGTGACGCACGCCAAAATAATTGCTACGCGCAGAAATATAGTTCCAAACTTCAAAGAATATGACAGCGATTTCATGAATTTTCGATAATAATCTTGTTCATTACAACATATGTAAACACTTATTTCAACAATTATTTTTATTGTTACACGTAATTTCAAAATGAAAATTCTGTCGAATTAACTCAACTGATAAAATACAGATACTTCCCATCACAGCCGAATACAGCAATAATATACAGATGTACCCCGACAATGACAGCGCCAGTTGCAGGATAACTTGCTTTATGTTAAATATGAAGACTTGCAGTTATAATAATTATGTAGCTGGTCACGACATCCTGTCTCTGCAACATCCTCCCGAACCCTTCCTCCTCTTCTCCGTACTTGTAGTTATAATAATTATATAGTCTGTCAGGACATCCTGGTTCTGCAACATCCTCCCGTGCACTTTCTTCTCTTCTCCGTACTTGTAGTTATAATAATTATATAGTCTGTCAGGACATCCTGGTTCTGCAACATCCTCCCGTGCACTTTCTTCTCTTCTCCGTACTTGTAGTTATAATAATTATATAGTCTGTCAGGACATCCTGGTTCTACAACATCCTCCCGTGCACTTTCTTCCCTTCTTCTTAACCTTGTAAACTATGTATAAGAGGCAATTAAATTACCTTAAAGTTAAAGGGCTGACCGTGCATAGTCTAGTGTCCTTTGTTCCTTTTTTTCGCCTTTGTGAGTATTAAGAACTCACATCAAAATAACATAGAATATAGGAAGGATTCACTGTGAAAGCAGTGGTGGCCATATTAAACTATATTCGTGTATAGATTGTATGAAAACTTGTGATAGAATATGTACAATGTAACAGTGGTGATACGGTAGCCGGTTATTAATCTATTTTTGGTAATAATTGTATAGATTTAATAAATCCCTGTCTCTGAAAAGTAATATAAAAAATCAATAAATATAAATAAAAACAGTATGACGAAATGCATCCGTTATAGAAAATGAATTTCAGCGCCGATTTGAGCAGAACATAAGTCTGCAGTTTCTCCTGCAGGGGCGTAATATATACATATAATTGACCAGGTAAGTGGTGATGTTTTAATTAAAGTCCATATTTAGGATCTGAAATAAAAATATGATTTTCCGGCAGACCATCTGTTCAGTCAGAAACGGTTAAAGGTTGTCCTGTATGTATGATATAATACATTTCTAAGTAATTGCAATGTAATATTCAAACACCAGATAAATCATCTACAAACCACAATATACATACGTTATGTCTTTTCCGCAAATAATTTAATGTGGCGAGCATATTTTTGTCTAATCATTACTGGTATGACTGCTACTTATGACATGGGTTTATTGAACAAATCTATGTTAATTATACCATCGATGATATTTGAATTTTAAAGTTACTGAAATTGAAACTGACAAATGAAACTCATTAATAGACGTATAGATTTAAAATAAGCTATATAATATGGAACATATATAGCATGTATTTGAAAAGCATCAAGATCACCGTGTTCAATATTATGAAATATGCAAAACTGTTTCTGCAATTTCAGCACGTCATTCTGCGAACATTGGTGGTTGATCAGGAATTAGATTTAGGTTTCTGACTTCTCCTATAAACAGTGATACGGCCCAGATTCTTTAAAATAATTTTCTTTATTTAGATACTCGACGTAAAATTAAGCATTGTCTTTACTTATTTTTTTAGGCTGAACCTTCCACTTGCGCTCTTAAATCTTCATATAACTTGGAGTAATCACAACCCCAAACCTTTAGCAGACCTGTGAATTAAATTATCAAAGCAGTTATTCACGTTAACAGTTCACGTATGTAGTAATTGGTATTTAAGAAAGTTAAGGATAATGTTACCCTTAGTTACATCTCCAGACACAAATTTAAACACGTTTTCAAAACATTTTAATTCTTTTTTATATTGTTGTCATGTACATTTGAATAAATCACGAATCATATAAAAAGATATGAGGTTAACAGTGCTGTAGAATGGATTGAATACAGGAACTACATAGAAGACACCAGGGAACCAGTCCTACAGACCATTAATGAAGAAGTTCAAATAACAAACAGACAATAGACAATCATATACCAATACAAGATCGTCATTACAACCCATGATGGAAACTCTTTTTATGTTTTGAGGAAATGTTCACTCAAAACTAGGAGGTATACATTCAAAATGTATAACAAACAAAAATAAGTTTCCATCCTTACAGACAACAGAACAGGAGATGTACTTTCAAAAGTTATACCAAACAACACCAAAACAAGTTTCCATCACTACAGACAACAGAACAGGAAGTGTACTATCAAATTTTATACCAAACAACACCAAAACAAGTTTCCGTCATTACAGACAACAGAACAGTCAAGCACTAAAAATGTTAAAACGTACATCAACTGGTATGATTCTATATAACAAATATTTATTTTTTATGACTAATCCAAGTACATGTACCATGTATAAACGTGAGAATGTTAAAACATTTGACCATAAATTACCATGTCTCAAGTACCATAAAAATGTTGTTCGGTTTATTTCTATAACAAATTCTTACCTAACAGTGGGGTTGATAAAAGTATTTACAGGAAATCGATCGGCCTTTATCCAGATTACTACTTGTACCACATGACTGATAAGGGATACAATGGCCGCTATATTGATATAACTCATCGGAACACACACACCTTGAGAAACAGTTTTGTCCGAGAATGAAATTTGACACTGTTACCATACATTTAGTCCTCTGAACTGCCTTCTACACCTGTCCACATCTTGTCCAGGTAAGTAACTACTATTTTTATAAGTAATATAAGAATGTGTCGTGAATTATATAAGAGGTGGTGTACAGTCATTTCTCATACATCGTGGTCAATAATCTACAATAGACTTGTAGGTGTTATCTACACACCTGGACCGGGGAGTATACAGTTACCATCTCATTAAGGTATAAATGTACGACAAAGAACAGCAGCCTTGTGTTTTCTTTGTAAGGTCATACTACTACAGTTGACCAGTCATGATGTAGGGTAAAGCAAGGGGATTTAAAATAAGCTCTCGTATGAAGGATCATTGTATGATATCATTAAAAACAGATTACTAAATATCTTGTCGGAAACTTATCGCTGATAACCTAACAGTGGAAGTATTCCTAAAAGACATAAACGAAGATGTTGAAATGTCTTAAATCTTTATTTAACAAACTTTCACCTCATTATTCTTAAGATAGAAACTCATAACAAAAACCTACAAGTATCCGCGGTTTAGATTGAAGTACAAAACATCTGTATTTTTTTTATGAAATTCAAACATCTGATATACATTTTTTGATATACGTTTCAGTGGAGTTAAATAAAGTTAAACATTTAGTGGTATATTTAGCATTCATATTTTCAATGTATGTAGATTTGAATGAAGACAAAAGAAGTGACACATTGACATATTTACAGTTGATAAATATGTTACTGCAGTTCAAGAAAAAAACATAGTATTATACAACTTTTACTGCAATTCAAACAAGAGACACATTTAGTATTTTGCAGTGTATTTTCCTGTAGTTCAAGAAAGAGATATGGTTAGTACTATATAACTTTTTATTCAAAGTTAAAGAAATGACACATTTAGTATTTGGCAGTGTAACAATATTTTAGCGTAGTTGAAGAAACTGACACATTTAGTATACTATTCGTAGTGTGTCTGTATATATTTTACTGGACATATAGGAAATGACACAATTTGTATGATATTTGTATGGATAAAGATTTTATTGGAGTTTAAGAAACGATACATATAGCATAATATCTGTAGTGTATATATTTTGTCAGAGTCTAAACAATATTACATTTGTAGGAAAATATTGATACTGTACACAAATTTCATGGGACTTGAAGAAAGGTACATGTTAAGGGAAATATCGATTGTGAATATGAATTTCACAGGCGTTGAAAATTAAACATCTGGGAACTTTCCAGTATTGTATAACGATTTTCTTGCAGTTTATTATAGTAACGGGCGTTACATATTTAGGATAATATTGGTACAATATATACAGGATATTTGGGTTAACATACGTTACATATTTAGTATAATATTGTTAGAGTCTATACAGAATACTGGAAATAAAATACGGTACATATTTAGGATAATATTGGTACAGTATATACATTATACTAGAGTTAAAATACGGTACATATTTAGGATAATATTGGTACAGCATATACAGGTTACTGGAGTTAAAATATGTCAAATATTTAGGATACTATTGGTACAGTATATACATTAAACGAGTTAAAATACGTTACATATTTAGTATAATATTGTTACAGTCTATACAGAATACTGGAAATAAAATACGGTACATATTTAGGATAATATTGGTACAGTATATACATTATACTAGAGTTAAAATACGGTACATATTTGGGATAATATTGGTACAGAATATACGTTATTCTGGAGTTATAATACGTACATATATAAAATAACATTGGTAAAGTATACAATATTTACTTGAGTTAAAGGAAGTTAAATACATGGTTAGCACAATCAATAACACTGTGTCACACACTTGTTGTTATCGGAAAACTATTAAAATTGGTTCTCGTATTAAGGAAGTTATTTAGATTGTCAGGTGAGAGAAAATGTGTCACTAATGTTCCATGTTACAATTGTAACAGATATAACAAGACATCTATGGTCGTCATGGTGCTGTTGAAAGTGTTTCTGAAGTTGAAGGATGTGAAGCTAGTAAATTAATTATAGAAACTAGGCCTAGTTATTGCTGGTCACGTTTACACAGAACTACTGTAATTATGTAATGCTAAAATACTTGACTACGCCGACTGGTAATGCGCTCGTGTTCACCTGTTATCTATATCAGGAAGGGACCAATGTAACCGATAACACACTGAGTGTTGTTCTCAGTACATAAAGACTTCATGTACCATGCAGGTAAGATAGTGGTGATAAAATATAGACACTCGGCCACATATTAGGGATCACACTTATCATATATTAGGCTTTATTTTGTTTGTTGAATTAAACAAAAATATTCAATGACAAGTCAACAGGATATATAGGAAAGCTTTACACATCTAATGAAACTATACGCAGTCGACTGGGAAAAAAACCGGAAGTGCTGCATCATTTTAAAAGACTGGCTGAAAAGTCATCCCCATTGTAAAGAAAAAAATGGTTAAACTGTCTCTTATTAACAGATACATTATCAAATCAACAAGACATGTTTTTTGGTCAAGAAAATTAACTAAGGAACAAAATTTGGTATAAAAATGTCGGTATCGGGTATAGCCAATACACGTTTCTTGTGAAATACTTGTGCCATTGACCAGACGCCAAACAGCGCTGAGGAAACACCTGCAATTCAAGAATCAACGCAGCCCGTAATTGTTGGGCATATTGGATCCTATGCATTGGCTTTTTGACCGCGATAGTCCCGCATATGCACAATTGGGTTCATGTGTGATGACGTTACAGGCCATGGGAGCGTCTCTCGACAGTCTTGTACTAGGCTGGCTCTAGGTGGTTTTCATTGTGATCCATATAGATAGGCCAATCTGAAAATGAATGGACATCAATGTCATAATGTGGAAAATTGAAGTTCAAAGGATCTGATCACGGTACATTTGTACATGTGTTAATTTAAATTCTCAAGGAAATGTCAGCGAAGCCTACACTTTAAAGAAAAGCTTTCCCAAACAGTAACACGCCACCATCAAATGATGTGTCAATAATGTGATTCGAATGGTATGTCGTATATCTTTGTCTCCAAACCCGGACCATGTCATCCTCCGGACTAAGTAAATCGATTTTCATCAAACCAGCGGACACTTCAGCAAGACTTCTTGCAGTCTTGCTTGTATTAAGTGCCTTGCAGTTAACAGAGGACGTTTTACTGGTCGGCGAGATCGAAGTCGCATATTGTTTAAACATCTGTTGACGGTATGCCGGTTAACGCGAACATGGACGTTTCACTGTTCTCTAAGACTTTCTTCTCTACGTGTAGTCTTTCGAGATGTGCCAGACCTGAGACGCTCGTCAAAATCCTCGGTTTGGTTCACTTACCGAGAAATACCAGAATGGCTAACAATAAAACATGAAGCTACTAGTCTTTATATCATACCACCTTGGATCATTCCAAAAGCTTGCCATCTTTCAGCATTTGTCAATTTGTGACTTGCCACTTTGAAATAGAATATGAACACGTCTATGATTAACCAGCAATGAGCGTGCAAACTTGTTTAAAGTGGCAAAGAAACTCGTATTTTGTACAGCGTACCCAAGTTTAATATGGGTTATCGTTAAGTCCGGTGTATCGCTTGGTGACAACCTGCACAAACACGAAAAGTGACACTGCCAGGAGTGCGACGAGTTCATTTCTTTATAAAGTGAAAAATTAGTTTTGATTAGATTTTTGTTTCCGAAGTTAAATGTCGTTTACAAATGGCCATGTGTATGTATAGAGTCCTGTGGTTATCACACCGTCCCTTCATCCAAGACATACCCACACATTCCAAGCAAAGGCAATTCAAAATTATTTGTAAAATACTTATATAATTACTGAATTTAATAAGGTTAGATGGAGACAAAAAAAATCTTTTTTTAATCTTAAGGTGCTACATGCAGAAATGTATGTACACTGAACAACAAATGTGATAATTAAAAAAAAATAGATTTTAGAAAATTTGTCAATCGTCCGTATATCGCAAAAATCGTAGGTTAAAAAAGGCTTGTTTAATAAATTTTGTGGAATCATTAACATGTAATTAATAACGTGTAATGACTACTGTGTAATGACTAATGTGTAATGACTAATGTGTAATGACTCATGTGTAATGACTACTGTGTAATGACTCATGTGTAATGACTAATGTGTAATGACTAATGTGTAATGACTAATGTGTAATGACTCATGTGTAATGACTAATGTGTAATGACTAATGTGTAATGACTACTGTGTAATGACTAATGTGTAATGACTACTGTGTAATGACTAATGTGTAATGACTAATGTGTAATGACTACTGTGTAATGACTAATGTGTAATGTGATAATTACTTAACCTGTTTATCGATGTACAAAGTATTCAACATTTGTCTTTTTTCCCCATTATTTTGCTACACATGTTTTAATGTGTAATGACTACTGTGTAATTACTTCAATTTGTAATGACATGTGTAATGACCATGTTAATGAATTGGGAGAGAAAAAAGGTTAATTCTAAAGAAAAGGAACTGATGATTTTTTTAAATCCGCATTGTGATAAGGTAACGCTTTAAGTAGCAAATCTTGTAGCTAGTTTTTTTCTGGTAATAAGAATGGCTTAAGAGACAGGTCTGCATTTGTGTCAAAAACTAAAATCAGACGAGACAGGTCCGAATGTGTGGCAACAACAAAACACAGACGAGACAGGTCCGAATGTGTGTCAACAACCAAACACAGACGAGACAGGTCCGAATGTGTGTCACTAAACACGAATGTGTGTCAACAACCAAACACAGACGAGACAGGTCCGAATGTGTGTCAACAACCAAACACAGACGAGACAGGTCCTAATGTGTGTCAACAACCAAACACAGACGAGACAGGTCCGAATGTGTGTCAACAACCAAACACAGACGAGACAGGTCCGAATGTGTGTCAACAACCAAACACAGACGAGACAGGTCCGAATGTGTGTCAACAACTTAACACAGACGAGACAGGTCCGAATGTGTGTCAACAACTAAACACAGACGAGACAGGTCCTAATGTGTGTCAACAACCAAACACAGACGAGACAGGTCCGAATGTGTGTCAACAACCAAACACAGACGAGACAGGTCCGAATGTGTGTCAACAACCTAACACAGACGAGACAGGTCCGAATGTGTGTCAACAACTAAACACAGACGAGACAGGTCCTAATGTGTGTCAACAACTTAACACAGACGAGACAGGTCCTAATGTGTGTCAACAACTTAACACCGACGAGACAGGTCCGAATGTGTGTCAACAACCAAACTCAGACGAGACAGGTCCGAATGTGTGTCAACAACCAAACACAGACGAGACAGGTCTTAATGTGTGTCAACAATTTTAATGTGTGTCAACAATTTAACACAGACGAGACAGGTCCGAATGTGTGTCAACAACCAAACACAGACGAGACAGGTCCGAATGTGTGTCAACAACTTAACACAGACGAGACAGGTCCGAATGTGTGTCAACAACCAAACTCAGGCGAGACAGGTCCGAATGTGTGTCAACAACCAAACACAGACAAAACAGGTCTTAATGTGTGTCAACAATTTAACACAGACGAGACAGGTCCGAATGTGTGTCAACAACCAAACACAGACGAGACAGGTCCGAATGTGTGTCAACAACCAAACACAGACGAGACAGGTCCGAATGTGTGTCAACAACCAAACACAGACGAGACAGGTCTTAATGTGTGTCAACAACTTAACACAGACGAGACAGGTCCGAATGTGTGTCAACAACCAAACACAGACGAGACAGGTCCGAATGTGTGTCAACAACCAAACACAGACGAGACAGGTCCGAATGTGTGTCAACAACCAAACACAGACGAGACAGGTCCGAATGTGTGTCAACAACCAAACACAGACGAGACAGGTCCTAATGTGTGTCAACAACCAAACACAGACGAGACAGGTCCGAATGTGTGTCAACAACCAAACACAGACGAGACAGGTCCTAATGTGTGTCAACAACCAAACACAGACGAGACAGGTCCTAATGTGTGTCAACAACCAAACACAGACGAGACAGGTCCGAATGTGTGTCAACAACCAAACACAGACGAGACAGGTCCGAATGTGTGTCAACAACCAAACACAGACGAGACAGGTCCGAATGTGTGTCAACAACAACCAAACACAGACGAGACAGGTCCGAATGTGTGTCAACAACCAAACACAGACGAGACAGGTCCGAATGTGTGTCAACAACTTAACACAGACGAGACAGGTCCGAATGTGTGTCAACAACTTAACACAGACGAGACAGGTCCGAATGTGTGTCAACAACCAAACACAGACGAGACAGGTCCGTATTTGTATCAACAACCAAACACAGACGAGACAGGTCCGTATTTGTATCAACAACCAAACACAGACGAGACAGGTCCGTATTTGTATCAACTAAACACAGACGAGACAGGTCCGTATTTGTATCAACAACTAAACACAGACGAGACAGGTCCGTATTTGTCAACAACCAAACACAGACGAGACAGGTCCGTATTTGTATCAACTAAACACAGACGAGACAGGTCCGTATTTGTATCAACTAAACACAGACGAGACAGGTCCGTATTTGTATCAACCAAACACAGACGAGACAGGTCCGTATTTGTATCAACTAAACACAGACGAGACAGGTCCGTATTTGTATCAACAACCAAACACAGACGAGACAGGTCCGTATTTGTATCAACCAAACACAGACGAGACGGGTTCGTATTTATATCATCAACCAAACATAGACGAGACAGGTCCGTATTTGTATCAACAACCAAACACAGACGAGACAGGTCCGTATTTGTATCAACCAAACACAGACGATACAGGTTCGTATATATATCAACAACCAAACACAGATGATACAGGTCCGTATTTGTATCAACAACTAAACACAGACGAGACAGGTCCGTATTTGTATCAACAACCAGAAACATGTTACTGCGGAATTATTAGTTGGTGGTATGTTATACGAGATGTGTTATATTAAAAAGAACAGTTTTGTGTTAACTTACTTAAGCTTTAATTAGATAAGGGCAATAGGTAAATGACCAAGCAATATTATTTAACATGCCTTTCAGGAATGAAGAATCATTATGTTGATATCACTTTGATGACGACGATTTCTGACTCCCTGCAGGTTTAGGGTTACAAACTTGACAGTGAGTGACCACACTGGTTGCGTGCTATGTTATGGTGTTTTGAAGGAACTTTATTTCAATGACATACTCATGTTACTTCTTCTGACATTCACAAGCAATGGCAAAGTTTGATGACTTTGTTTTAACATTTGCAAGTACTGGCAATGTTTGATATACCTAGTCTGACATTCATAGCAATGACAAGGTTTGATGTCCTTGTTCTGACTTCCATAAGCAGTTGAATAGTTTGCTGTACCGGTTCTGACATTCACATGCAGTGGTAAGGTTTGATGTCCTTGATTGTCTGGGGAAACGGTCAAAAGTTTCGGTGCTTTATAATGTTTTTAGATATTGTTGTGCAGACGAATTTAGAAAGAGCTTTAACTTTTTTCAGAATCCATTTCCATTACATGAACAACGATGAAGAAGCCTGGATATTGTCTGGTTACTTTACTTGTTTTGTTAAGTATTGGTAAGTAACCCTCTAATAACATTGCTAAGTTATCATGTAAATATTGATATCATTTGAAAGTCTTATGATCTGTAGACAACACAAATTCCCATGTCGTTTCACAGCAATAAATATAATTGTATTGACCATAAGTGACTTTTTAAAATCCTTTCTTTCTAATGAGTTTTTCTCTATGTAATATTTTCAAATCCAGATACTGTCCAGTCGCTGTCTATTCCTCCTCGATTTGAACAAAATATTTACGCATTTATACCTGAGGACCTCGCAAACGGTAACTATTGTCTTAATAAATCCAAATTATAATTAATAAAAAGGTATGTTTTTACAGCATTTAATTGATTAACTTTCTGTTCTAATTCATTGAGGACATGTTTTATATAATGTTGTTATAAACGGTCTATTGAACGGTTCAGAAATCAAAAGATATGAAACCACACACGAATGTAAATTTTATACTGATACTGACAATCATACCATTGTTTTGTTATGTTGAGCACCCAACAAAACAGAAATAAATCTGACAACTCACATAATGTTTATTATGTAACTTCTATACTACAGGATCCCTCATTAGAAGTTTTAATGTCACCGACTCAGACCATGACAACATTAACCTCGGTATATTTGATGAGTCCACCAGATCAACTGTTTTTCTGAACAAGACCAACCACACACCAGGGTTTGTAACAGGAAATGTCTACCTCATCAATCCTGAAAATATCGACTTTGACAGGGTGAGATATTAAGGTTTTCTGAAAAGAAATATTATTCCAAATCATAAACTGCTATTTTGAATAAGTAACCATTTAATGTGTTGGCATATAACTGATCTCAGATATGTTTATTTACATATTTATATATATCATCAATATCCGTGATTAAGATCAAGATGTTTAGATAACATAATAGACAATTCGCCACTACGATCATGACATGAATGTCCAGCTGAATATCGCTACAACTTGTTACCCAAATATAAATCTTCTGTTGTTTTTCCATTTATATATATCAGAATCTAGTATGCAGTATGGTCCAATATTGGGTCTGGATACTAACAAACAAATGTTCGTTGAGTGCATAGTACTAGAATAGATATATCATATCAATGACGTAATAACAACAGTACGGACAAGTGAATTGTCGATGCAATCTGCCCCTTTATCATGGCACAAATATCACATATATTAAATCGGATATAAAGTTATAAATTATATTCGAGAACGGTAGTGAATTCTTTCGGCCCAGGGACGCCGAGACCCTTCATACGGGAGCAATAAACACATTCTAAGTTGTATGGAAGATGGTGATTCAAATATCAAATAGGTTTATATAAATCTCTGAACGTTGTGTACGATAACCAATGAGCGTTTACTTTGCATTGTATTGTTTATTGTCATGAAATAAAATTATCCGCTTTGTGGTGTTTTTGTTTGGAACACTCCAGGGACAAAGTCAACTGAGACTAGCATTTACAGCAAATGATGGACATAACACGGTACTGTATGCATGACTGGAAATAATTTCACAAATCCGAATTAACGAAAACAGTAATAAAATAAACAATAATAAAAAGGACAATGCTTTCGTGCATAATTACAAAGTTGTATCCTCAGTCAGCTGCCTTTACAACAATTAATAATAGAATATATCGTGCTCGGCTTTCAAAACATTTCCTATACAGATTCTACCGCTGATACGAATCTTGTTGTCATTCAGGTCACAGGGTTCGTACACGTAATATTGAGTGATGTGAATGACAACGCACCTGTGTTCAAGAGACCAGCATATATATATGAAATAGCTGAGGTAATGTATAATGTATCATTTACTGTAATGTTGAATTATAAGGAGAAGTGTCAATCAATCTGGGTCATTCTGCAGCCATTCACTGACAAATCCTATTAATTTTGCCTGCCCATACTTCAAGGTTATCCCTATATCATATGCTACTCAAACATTATTCTCTCTTTGGGCTCTTCAAATTTTCTTAATAGTTTTCTAATGCATATAATTCTAAATTATATTGAAAAGACCTATTCACTTGTGTGTCTTTTGTACAAACTTGATTGCCATGGTCTATTTTGTACATCCTGCATGCCATGTTTTAATTCATTCGAATCTTCAGTTCTGAATATACACATGAACTGTGTATCCTTTGAAATAACCAGATGCACAAAAATTACGAAATTTATTGATGTACGCGACAAGCGCGTCTCGCAAACTAGGATTTATCACTTTTGATTTTCCTTAATTCAGGTTTTAACATTTAGACCCTTAGCATTACTGGCGAGTCTGAAGAGGCCGAAATAGCTTTGTGTTTAATTATTAAGCTCTAATAAATATATTTGTTAATTTATATCAAAATGTGTTTCACTTGAGTCTCATGCACAATCGTTATGACCTCAAATGTTGATTTTGATAACATTATCAAAATCCGCATGTTATTCATAGTAACATAATTTATGACATTTCTATTTCTATAACAAATTGCTTTACAAAATACAACTTCATTAAAACATGGATGTCTTTACTCTGGATAGTGGAAGTGTTTCCCAGTTTACCTCCCTTACCTGTGAACTTGTTTAACTTGCACTGATGAATAGTTTAGGTGATGAATTCACATGTTCACGCTAGGAGGACAATCTTACAGCTGTCTAATATTTAAAAAAGGAAAATAGATATACAATAAGAATAGCTTAACAAAATGATAACAAACTTAACAGATTAAACTCTTTTATTCTTATTACACATGCTAATTTATTCATACATCTTTCAAAAGGTAAACACATTGTATTTTCAAATTTGGTTGTTTACTCGTATATCGGTATTTTTTTTCAAGCACGAGAAACCCAGTTGCATGGACGAAAATCAACAAGGATATACCATAATATCAACATGATTATACTTAAAACTCAAATTCAATAAACTAGGGCAAAATATTAACAAATATGGACGTAAAAAGAAACAGAATATTTGTCAATGAGATCATTATGACGACCGTAAAACGTCCCCGTCAACCTGCATCTTTTGAAACCATCTGTTACGAGGTTGTCCGTAAGTTCACGACTTCTTGCACGAACATCGTGATAATGGAAACAGACCGAATCAACTGTGTCATGTAAACATCATATCGTGTTGGGTATGCAGGAATATTGCAAAAAGGAAATGGGAAACTCATTATAGGGAAATTGAAATCATCACGCTTATCATACAGCTTGGCGGAAATCTATCTGTATTAGTTTCATTGTATGAAAAAATCGAGATAAGCCACTGATGTCTGTTGATTTCCAAGTCTGGTGGGTGTATACGGTGGGATTAGTCAATACATTTCTTATTATTTAAAAACGGGATGTCAGCAATATATTTCAGAGTGAAAGTAAACAATTTTGCAAGGTCTTTTTTCACTTGTTTGGATAAGCTCTTATTAATTCGGCCTCGTGTGAAAACAAAAAAACTGGTCGGCCATCAGAAGGGCAAAATTAGTTACCAGAGGTATGCTAGTCTGTTTGAAGATCTTACAACCAAATTTGACGAATAGGTTGTAAACAAAAATTGATTTATTCAAGATGTTGTCCTCCGTATATTCACGGAATACGCTTCAGCATAGTTCACAGCCATATATTTGTACCGCCGTCTATATTTCTTGGAAAAGAAAGCTCCTATAACAAGAGAGCAAAGAAGAATACATTATCCCACCACTAATTGCAGCTAAACATCTTTTGAATATGAGTTTAACTTTACGTGTAAATATATCATCAGGAACGTTTTTGATACAACAGAGACAAATGTCACACTAAGAATGTGAGAAGAAATCGGTTTCCTTCATTGGTAATCCAACTAACACAACTCATTAAAAGAAGTATGGATTAAAGTCAAGCCAAAATATTAAAAAATTGAACAAATATTTGAGATATCGTGTTTATTTTTGTTTTATATATAGTCAGTTCTTTTGAAAATATCATACTTTAAGAATTAAATCTAAAAACACAACCAACCTCAAACTAGTACTTGGTAATACTCTGACTGACTACATATCATAACATTTTCAGCAAAAATAATATGTATAGGAGACTATCAAAGTTACTTAAACAGAAAAAAATATCTCTTTTCTATATGAAAATCATAAAGGGCAAACAGATATCCATGTGGAAACATCGACACATTCTCATCAAAATGTCACATTTGTATAGTCAAACTATAAACAGTATTGTTGGAAACATATATTTCTTTCAATAAGATCTTATCGGCTTTGTCCATGGATCAGTAAAATAGACAAACAATAGTTTACGGAATGATTTTGGTAGTTTTTATGTTTTAAGTGAGATAGTCGCACATTACATCTTTAATCAACTTTCTGTATGAAATCACTTGTCTGGTATTTATTCTTAATGGTATTTATATGGCAGTCTTATATGTAACTTCATTAGGACATCTGGAACACGTGTTCTGTTTGATAGTTGACATACTTTAAGTTGATACCTTACACGACGAACGACTGTTAGAGTAAATTATTATCTTAGGATATGATTTGGTTGAGAACAGCTTGCTCGAGCTGTAATGCGATAATGGTGCCAGGGTTGAATGTTTGCTGTGCAAGATTTTCACAATTAGGACAATAAAATAGTTTGCACTTCATATGTGTGAATGAGTGATATGCACAGGAAATATTTGTTTCTGGGGTTTCACAATGTGAACCAGATTGATGATAATGAAACCACTGTGTTTACATGTGACTTCACATCTTACAATGAAAAAATTGTAGTGACATCAGCACACTGATGACTATCAAGTATTCACGGAATAAACTATGAATTAAGAAAAAAACTCGCGGTACTTAACTCTCACGTGAAAGAATGATGAGATATATAATTTATATAATTGATATCGCTCCGTCAGAATGATTTCTGTTTTTGGTTATTAATCACTCTTGTTAATCTTTTATTTACATTTGCAGAATACATCTTATCCAACAACACACGATGCCAGTATTTCAGCAACCGATGCCGATGATGGTGTGAACAAGAATTTTAAATTTGAATTAAATGTAAGTATAACACAGATATCTATTATACTGGTTAATCGATTTTCAGAAGAATTTTGTTTATTTAAACGAGGCCATGTTTTCTTGAGTACATATTACTCTTCTTAAAATATCTTGATATTAATTCTAAAAAGTTCTTAAAATTGTTAACCAATGAAAATATCCTCTGAATAGACACAATGCAAAATGTTATCAATGATGTTGGAAACCAGTCATTCAGCTGACCCCGTGGCCAGCTTCTTATTACTTATGATCCAGAATAGCAAAAACATTATGGAGATATTTCATTAGTATGTCACAAATAACTTGATACTACTATCGGGTACCAGTGTCTAGCGAACAGTGACGCGGTCAGTGTTGTGGTACCAGTGGCTCGCTAACAGTGACGCGGTCAGAGTTGTTGGTACCATAACAGCGACGCAGTCAGAGTTGTAGAGAGAAACGGGTACCAGTGGCTCGCTAACAGTGACGCGGTCAGAGTTGTAGAGAGAAACGGGTACCAGTGGCTCGCGAACAGTGACGCGGTCATAGTTATAGAGAGATACATGTACCAGTGGCTCGCTAACAGTGACGCGGTCAATGTTCTAGAAAGATACAGGTACCAGTGGCTCGCTAACAGTGACACAGTCAATATTGTAGAGAGATACAGGTACCAGTGGTTCGCTAACAGTGACGCGGTCAGTGTTCTAGAAAGATACAGGTACCAGTGGCTCGCTAACAGTGATGCGGTCTTGTAGAGAGAAACGGTACCAGTGTCGCGAAGCAAAAACATGGCTCGCGAACAGTGACGCGGTCAGGGTTGTAGAGATTACGGGTACCAGTGTCGCTAACAGTGACGCGGTCAGTGTTGTAGAGAGAAACGGGTACCAGTGGCTCGCTAACAGTGACGCTTTCAGTGTTGTAGAGAGATACAGGTACCAGTGGCTCGCTAACAGCGACGCGGTCAGAGTTGTAGAGAGATATAGGTACCAGTGGCTCGCGAACAGTGACGCGGTCAGTGTTGTAGAGAGATACAGGTACCAGTGGCTCGCTAACAGTGACGCGGTCAGAGTTGTAGAGAGATACAGGTACCAGTGGCTCGCTAACAGTGACGCGGTCAGAGTTGTAGAGAGAAACGGGTACCAAGGACTCGCGAACAGTGACGCGGTCAGGGTTGTAGAGAGAAACGGGTACCAGTGGCTTGCGAATAGTGATGCGGTCAGTGTTGTAGAGAGATACAACAGCGCGGTGACGCGGTATGGGTTGTAGAGAGAACGGGTACCAGATAGTAGGTCAGAGTTGTAGAGAGGAAAGTAGCTCGCGCAGAGACGTGGTCAGGTACAGTGCTCGCTAACAGTGACGCGGTAAGAGTTGTAGAGAGAAACGATATATCGAAAATGTACAGGGTTCAAGCATGGTAGGAGTGTTTTAGAGCTATGAAGAATGGACAGGAATTCTCAATGTCGAAAAGCGAAACTTGTTCAGATAAAGACTTTTCAATGGACATTAGTTTTAATAAATGTAACTAATGTTGAATTCCAATGTCAAACAACAATTGTTGAAATTATTCAACGGGCAAACGGACAGTTATTGCTGTATACATTTATATAGATTAAAAATAAATCGACTGACAACATTAATACTCTATACTTTATATCGCTTTATTTACAGGCGACAGGTCAGGTGAGTTCGCACTTTTAAAATAATTTTTGCATAGAAATTAAAGCAACTTGACAGGAAAAATCATATTTTAGTTATTGTTTCGATATAATTTTCTTCCCATTTTATCATGAATAACACATCTTGTACAGTCAGAAAACAGTAAATACAAATCTACTGATAATTCAAAATAAACTTTAAAACGAAGTGGCTACTTCAGATCTGCAACAACATCTCTTAGCAGATGATGTTGAGTTATATTTTGCAGACGATTTTTGCATCGTGATGTCTTCAGCAAGAAACTGACTATAAAATGGGAAGTTGTTTGTATGTATAATGAATAATATTTGCAGTCCCCGGAATTATATGAAGGCGTCTTCATCATCAATCCTGTCAACGGCACCCTTGATCTTACAAAACCGCTTGATTATGAGACACTGAATTTTTATCAGTATACTATATCGGCTGTGGTAAGTATGACGAAGAACTGATATGTTAAACAGACTTTGAAAGTCGATATTGATTTCGGATACTTGCGTTTTCAATGATGTAAGGAAGAATTATTGATGGAATCATTTCTAAATTCATTTCGGTATTTCTAGATTAAATGGCTTATTCAGTTCAAATATATGTAATAACGTAATACATTGTTTTATTAGTGTTGTTAACGTAATAAAAATAATTTTGTTACAGCAGTCTTACTTTCGTTAACTTGACGTGGAAATGTAATGAAATTGATTTTGATTTTTTGCTTTGATCGAGATTTTCTTTAAATATTTTTATGATTTTAGGATAGTGGAAATCCTTCTCTGACAGGAACTGCTGATATAACAATCAAAGTGACGGACGTTCAAGACACGCCCCCAATTTTCCAGGGATTACCTTATCTATATACAATCAAAGAAAATTCGTCATGGGTAAAAATGAACACATTCTATTTCATGATTGACGTTCTTATCAATTTTTAGGTATTTTGCTTTGATGATTTAATTTCTTTGTTTTATCAGTCAATTCATTCAAATTTTTCTTCATGTTCGGACTCAGATGAAGTGAAATGTAAATATACAGACGCGTGAAAGAAACGCAACTTCCAATTAAATGTCAAAGGTATGAAAGGAGATGAGGGGAAAGGGGTATCTATAGGAGTGATTATCATTAAAGGGCTGAGTGAAAGGCAATAGAGATAGGTAATATGTATTTTTTACTTGAAGATGTATTTTTTATATTGATGAACCTTTTGGGGGGTTTAATAGCGTGATCTCTTACACATGCGCGCTCTTTTCACGATTGATTAAACTTCCCGCCTGAATCGGTCGAGACAATATTTAGTCTTCGAATGCTATAATACGTTTTGCATATCAAATGTACTGTTGAAAACAAAATGGTCGAAAGACTGTATGTATGTATGCATGAATGAATGCGCCTTAAAGAAAAGAAAACTAGATTGGAACAGGAATCATCGCAAAGCCATTACGGTCCCATATTTTGGCACTGTCCTCGTTTCGTTGATGTTGCCTCGTTTTCAATACATATCATTAGTCTTCTAAATAAAGTTCGAGATTTCGGGAAAATATTTTTATGGTCAAATTGGGCACCGATCGTCCAATAGGGTTAACAAAACGGATATAGACATCAAAGAGCAACGCCATTTTATGTGAATACATTTTATCATTTAGGCACCAACCAATAAGATTGAAACTCTAATATACTGATATTATTAAAAACTGGCTGGTTCAACATCCCAGACATATACAATTGTATATAATACACTACTTAGCTAGAGTTTCCAATCTGAACGGGTTCTTTTCGTGCTGAAGATATAAACATCTCGTACAGTGAAACAGGAGAACTGATTGCGCTGACAGGAGATCTGTTTGTTTCAACTATTTTATCAAAATTACTACTTTTTTCTGCAGGCCGGTGAAGACATTCTCGCCCAGGATGGCGACAGGGGTATTCCAAGGGAAATTAAGTACAACCTCATTGATTCAGGTAGTACATAGATCAATCAAAGCGTATATTTTATATGGAATAACCAAAATGTGACAAGTGTTTTAACATTCTGCCCAGTCCTTTACAAAAAAAATAACAGTGTGATTGCCGTGCTTAATTCGTCGTATCGGTCAGTGAGTTAAATAAAATTCTGCAAATGTATTATAAAGTCACTGAGAGAACTTAATGAACAATGTAATCACGTGCTACAGGATATTACTGTAAGTGAATATTGCATTGATGACAGGTCATTATTTTCACCTCTGAAGGAAATCTATGGTGAGTGCAAGGAAGCTGATATCATCAATGGTTTTACATCCACTGCTCTATGTAGCCATTGGGTATACATTATGTATACAAGTACTTAATATCAATGCAGACTAAGAGTATACCACTCAGGATTCAATAACCCCGACATCTTAGTTCTTGTGCTATTATATGAGAGAACAGATCTGATTGGTAGGTTTAGTGAGCGTGAATGTGTGCGCATGCTAGATATCTATCAATACCCTGCTCGATCCCCCAAGTCATTCTGGAGACGACGCTGGAGATCAAACAAGTTACTTGTATGATCACAAGTGTGTGACCTTGTTCCTGGTCTAAAATATTAAATGTAATTCTGTTGTATTATCCTAGTATTAATGTTGACATGTGACTTACGCGACCAAAGTTTCACACTTAAGAGATCATACCTTCGTCAAATAGTTTTTCGATTATTCGATTACGAGTGCAGCTCCCTAAATAATCAAAACATTTTTTTAAATCAGAGATATAAAAAAAATTCCCCTGCTAAACATAAAAAGTAACGTATGACTATAGCTCGACATTTCGCTTTTCTCAGATTGAAGTGTGATCTGATGAAGGTATGATGTCCTTGGTTTTAGAAATTTAATGGAATATGAGCGAATGATTTTTTTATAACACTTTGATTATATCAATATAAAACTATGTTCTTTTGTCTATTTGAAGATTGCTCTAAATTATTTGAGCTGCATAATACCAGTGGAAAGCTTTTACTCAAAGATAAATTAGACAGGGACTCAGGAATTCTGCTAAAGGGGCAGGGCGTTTGCAGATTCGATGTTAAGGTTTGTTTCCTATATCTTTTGATCGAATGCAACTGAAATTGTAGAAAAGTTGATCGAATGCAACTGAAATTGCAGAAAAATTGATCGAATGCAACTGAAATTGTAGAAAATTTGATCGAATGCAACTGAAATTGTAGAAAATTTGATCGAATGCAACTGAAATTGTAGAAAATTTGATCGCATGCAACTGAAATTGAAGAAAATTTGGTCGAATGCAACTGAAATTGTAGAAAATTTGATCGAATTCAAATGAAATTGTGGAAAATTTGGTCGAATGCAACTGAAATTGTAGAAAATTTGGTCGAATGCAACTGAAATTGTAGAAAATTTGATCAAATGCAACTGAAATTGAAGAAAATTTGATCGAATGCAACTGAAATTGTAGAAAATTTGATCAAATGCAACTGAAATTGTAGAAAATTTGATCAAATGCAACTGAAATTGTAGAAAATTTGATCAAATGCAACTGAAATTGTAGAAAATTTGATCGAATGCAACTGAAATTGTAGAAAAATTGATGAAATTCAATTGAAATTATAGAAAATTTAATCAAGTTAGACTGAATATAAATTTTTGGATATTAAAATCACAACATATTTTGTTATCATACTGCTGATGTAGATAGGTTGCTAAGAGATCATTCTACATTGAATTGTTACTGAAGAACATCTTTTCCGTTGATTTCCGATGACATTTTACATTTAGGCTGCGGAAATTGTTATCAACGGTCCGATCACCAACTCGACCACTACCACAACAGTGACGGTGACAGTGGAGGACATAGATGACAACGTTCCCACCTTTAACAAGTCAAGTTACGATGCTTATGTACAGGAGGGTGTCTCCAGCATCCCAATGACCATCGTGGGGTCAATTGGCATTGACGTGTTTGACCTTGATAAGGTAAGGAACCATCTAATGTCCATTCTGTGAACACTATAAACAACGCCATCAGTAAAATGATAGAGAGCCATGTAATGTGATTTGTGTCATGTGGAACTGTCAATACAGTAATAACAAATGGATGTAGATATATCGTTCTTAATCTTTAAATGAAATATTACAAGAGAGAGAGAGAGAGAGAGAGAGAGAGAGAGAGAGAGAGAGAGAGAGAGAGAGAGAGAATACATTTGAATCCGACATCCTCGATATTCGTATATACTACATTAATAAACATTACGGGTTTGTTCATAACAAGTGGCATACTTCATTCGAAACAAATGCTGATAACTTATTAATGACAGAAATGTTTCCTTGAGTAAGATACCGCCATGAATAAGGTAACCGTAGAAATCTTAAATGGCGATATATAACAAATAGGACACACGATAAATACAAACATCAAGAAGCTTTCTATCCATGCTGTATTGACATCATCTATGATGTTTTTTCTGCTAAAGGGATCAAACAGTGAATTCAGCCTCATTGTCAGATATGCTAACGGAACTGACTTCGATGGAATCGTCGCCTCACCGCATCGTGTCATATCACGTGCCTCTCTTTTACTGAGACTCGTACAAGGGTTTGAGTTTGACTACGAAACAGAGCAGAAAATAGAACTTCATGTAAGTTTTGATATATAACTGAAGGCAAATCAGCATTTTCTATTGACTCGGGTTTGAGTTTGACTATGAAACAGAGGAGGAAATAGAACTTCTTGTAAGTTTTGATATATCACTGAAGGCATTCCAGTCTAAATGAATTTGTATGTATCAAGCATTTTTATTGGCTCGTCCTTAAAAGTGTTGCGTTTGGAAAACAAATATGTTTAAAGTCAAGCGGACATTGTCGGAACTTTTGTTATATTTTAATATCATCAATGTGGAACTAAACCATAATTTGCCAATTAAAAGTCACTAGTGATATTTATACTTGTCAAGGTAGGTTGACAAGCAATACAATATATCTCTCAATGTCGTTCAACTACCCGTCCTTTTCTAACAGAGTACTTAAACGTTTTAAGATTTACTGTATATATATCTTAATATTGGAACAACTACATATAATTTACAATCACAACTGATCCTGACTTCTTACCTAC
>NW_026783091.1:0-54825 GCF_031769215.1 Ylistrum balloti
TGACGAATACATAACTTCCGCATTCATAACCCCTCCCCTATCCACGTAATATTGCCGGTATCCTATTTATCATTAGTACATATATCATACCACATATTTTACGTATCCATATCACACGGTATATTAACGCTCTGCTTTTTTTTTTAATCTGTTTTAGACTTTCTATGGTCCAAATGATACCGTGTTGAACTCAAAGCAATACGGCAGCATTAGTCCACCTGTCACGGCTCAGTACCTCCGTATAATAGTCCGGACCGTAGCTAAACCACCAAATGGGCCATGCCTCAGATTTGATGTGATCGGATGTAACCATGGTATTTCTAGTTGGACCAGTAACTTTAATGATTGGCAGAAAAAGTCAATTGATCTGCCTTTATAATGATAATAAACTTTATTTATTTTACAACAATTGGGAAACAAGTTATGTCAACTTATACTAATCACTCTTGTTGGCCCGGATGTTAGCGCGTGAGGGGTCTTATTGTGGGGGAAAACCCATTGTCCATACTCGGGCAGGTGACCCAGTCCGTGGAATCGAATCCCGGTCGGCTAGGTGAAAGGCGAGTGCTTTACCACTGTGCCACCCGACCACCCTGATAATTATTAAACGTTAATACGTGGTATTTATAATGTCTTACAAATTTGTTATCTAATGGTCAACTGAATATTTTATACTGTAGAAATTGTAGAGTCATTTAAAGTTTTACAATTCAAGGAGGTTAAAATCTTGATGATTTATTTCATTTTACCGTTTTTGTGTTTGATATAGCTCACCCGTATGATTGTCCATACTTAAACAGTTCTTTTTATCACTGTTTCTGAAGAGGCACTGTGTGGATTGTTTTTAAACTTCATGTTAATTTTGATAAAATCAACTCTAAAATGACCGACAGGAGGAAATATTTGATATTGACAATTTCAATTTTTTATCGCTATATCTTCAGAAGAACTTGTAGTTTCTTTTTCAAAAGTCATCAGGTTATCCTGGTCCCTAGTATTGCCATTTTGATTTTGAGACAGGCAAGGAAATCAAAATGGCAGTAAGGTGGAAATCATGGATTTTGACAATTAAAGATCGTTATCGTTATTTCATGATAAACACTGGCTGGATCTTTCTCAAAATCTTTAGTACTTGGTAGTGCCTTTTAAATTTGGTTTGAATTTTGAATGCGATCCTGTTTATAATTTGCTGATTGTACCTTTCCAAAATTAGACTTCCCTGTTCACGGTAGGAAGAAACAGAGGTGTCTGATATGCGACAATCTTTGAATTTGACAGTTAATGTTAGTTATCATCATTTCTGAAGAGAAAATCCATGGGCTATTCTCAAATTCCATGTGCTGGTTTCCTTTGATCTCATATTACAAATGGTAATTATAGGACGCATTGGAAATAATAATTACCGATCGGCGCCACCCTAGATTTTGAAAATTTGAAAGGACTGAATATTAATAAATTTTATATCTTATTTAAAAGCAACATAGTTCAATACAATTGTGGACGACTAGAACCATCTAGGATTTCTTGCTTCATTGCAGTTTATACCATCAAAATTGTCATTTTGTATTAATGCATTGCATTTATATTTCTTGGTATGACTACTAAGATACCGGGAGGCGAAGATTCGCTTATTTCCCCTTGCCAGTTGGAACTATCAGTGACGAAGATATGAAAATCGTTGAAGCTAAAAATCTTGGAGTGTGCAGTGTCCGGTGTCACCGTGACGTCACATGTCGGTCGTTCTCTTACAGCGACACCTCCAAGCAGTGCAAATTGTACAACGTCAACAAATACACCCAGCCAAAGCAAGCTGGCGAGCATGCGATTTCGGACAAGAATGATCTCTATCACTTTGACATGAGTGAGTATTGAATAACAGTTGAATGTTCAGTATATCATGTCTAGTACATTTCAATGAAATAAACCGCGTTTCCAAGGAAATAAATCATTACATAATAACTGAAAAAAGCAAAGTTATGGATATCAACAAAAAAACTCAATGTTCTATGTGAATAATAATAATTTAAAAAAGTATCAACATGTAAATATAACCATAATGCAAACTCAAATTCATTAAAACTAGGACAGAAACAACAAGAAAACACCAACATGTCAACATAATCATAATCCAAACTCAAATTCATTAAAACTAGGGCAGAAACAACAAGAAAGCACCAACATGTCAACATTATCATATTCACGAATCAAAGTCAGAAAAATTAGTGCAGAAACTATAAGAAACACCAGCGTGTTAACATAATCATAATCCAAACTCAAATTCAATAAAACCAGGGACAAAATATGAAGAAAAGGATGATTTACACGGAGACTCTGGAAAATGTTCATGGAGAATAAGACCGCGTGTTCCAGTAGAGTTAACAACAATATCAACTATGTTAAATCTTGTTCAATCCAAGTAAGTAATGCAACGTTCTCAAATGAGAACAAGATATAAAACCAACGGGCAAAGTAAAGAGCATCAAACACGTCCAGCATCAAATCGCGTAAAGAAAAAAATATTAAAAAGTACATTTCTTTTAACCTCGATATATTGTTTTAAGAATGAATATGTATTAGAAGAACAACGTAATAAACATTTGGTCGACGATAGATACATTGTATGTACCTTATTGTCTTAAGACTTGGAATTACTAGTTTTGCTAAATAGATAAAAGTATCCACATGCCTTTGTCAGATATTGTCATGCAACCGTTTTAAACTAACAAAAATATTTTTACTCAAAACTTGATAATAGCTTCATATCAAACATCTTACATTGATACATTTTATTACTCTAACGTGTATCATTTGATTTTTAATTCGTATATGAAATAGAAATAAAAAAAGTATTCATATTTCCTAAAGATGTTTCAATGTTGAGTACAATAATCCAACAGAGAGAAGGTAAACAAATTAAGTTTGTTGAACTCAATCTTGGTTTCTTTTATTATACAGAGGTTATTTTAGATAAAATAGATTTATTAAGAGCGGCTTTCGGTCAGCCAATAATTTTCTCTCTGTCTCAATAATACTATATGAAACGACTACGTAAAACACTAATTAAAACATGTTTCACTGAATGTTCCAGCTCACGTAGACTTGTTTATGACAACTGATTCGATGACAGGACTGATTTACAAGGTCATCACTCGAAAGTACAACAAGACAGACGCCATGACTGCTTGTGCCGTTTTCGAGATGAAACTTTTAGTGATCAACTCTTTAGAGAAGCTCGACCTTGTTCAGCGAGTGCGGTCGTCTAGTAGCATCCTCGGTAAGTTACTGTCGTACGTATCAAGATATTTTGTAAGTATTTAAATCCAAATGTGACGTGAAAAATGACGATTAGTCATTAAAATGTAACAATAACAAAAATCCTATTAAAGAGATATAAAAGATCCCATTTTGAAATTCATTGGTGATTGGAAAACTTCTATATTACAAACAGTACAGGGAAGCTTAAGGGTTAATGGAGGATTGTACGTAGTAGACGGGAACAGGAAATGGTGGGATGGAGGAGACCCGCCTCAGCCTGTCAGCGACAAACTAGTGACTTTGAAAGCTACAGATTCCGCTTATGGAAATTGTTTATCTGTCAGTGGGGATGGGCTGAAAAATGACCCGTGTTCCTCGAATTATTTTTCGATTTGTGAACTGTGATTGGAATAACTCTTACTGATACTAAACCAATTTCGCCTCGGACGTAGTAAAACAATTCCAAAGCACTAATTAGTGATTTTGTTAAAACACACAAACTATATAACATAAAGAAACATATTTGTTGTGTTAACATTTAATAAACAATTGATGTTATCACGTAGAAGATTTACCATATTACTTAAATCGGATGTAAGATGATCGAATAACGCTTCAATCCAGACCAACAAGACAAGCGCGGTTAGTATAGGTTTAAAAATTTGTGTTACAATTGTTACAAAATCAATGCCTTTATAACTGTCACAATAACCTCAATGAAAACATTCAATGCTTAAATTTACTTCAACGTTTAATGTTGAGATAAAGTGTATATAACTATCCTTTATATAATGTGTAAGAGATATGACTCCCTCCCACCTCTACCACTCCCTACCCCTATCCAGTACATTATTGTAAGAGGCAACTTAATTTGGGGTGTAATTTTGTCTTCTTTATAAACTACTGTTTTTCCCCTAATATCCCTCTTAACACTTTTAACGTGGCCTCATTTAGGTGGGTGTTTACCGCTCTAGGGAAGACTGTTGGTTTTGTCTCTCTCGATGGATATTTACCAGAGATAGTTAATGCTACGTTCACCATTGTGTTAGTGTAACGATGTGTTTGCCCGTTGTCAACATACAAAGGGAGGACGTCCTTAAATGGCCATAGCTGTTGATAGGTCACAAAACCATAAATAACTGAAAGATACCATCTCATTTACAATGTACAATGGCAATCAAGTAGATCTGCAGTAGGAAGTAAAATTGAATTTGAATGGTAATGATAGAAAATAAAAGATGCGTGTGTACATAATTTACTGCAGGAATTTAGCTTAAATCAAAACCATAAGTCCATATACATATATAACAATTTCTGTGGAATCCTGATTTGTAGAATTGTCAAGGTAGAATTCAAGAGATTTAATTTCTGTTTTGTATATTGATGATAGTCAATATGTTTTTGCTGCGGTTCTTTTCATGAAATGCGTTTCATTTCAGTTATATCAACTTGATCAACAATGTTATACTTGAATATCTGTCATGCGTTTTGAAATAAGAAAACCCTTTCTAAAAACATATCTGTCTATCATTCCATGTGTGTTTCATAGGGTGAAAAACGTATTTACATTAAGTTTTACATCGCGGTATTAGGATGTTGTTAACGTATTTAATTTGGCATTTTTTATTTAAAGCTCATTATGATGTTTCGGCAAAAGAGCGTAATGATAAATGTGTGCACCCACAATAATTAGTATACAGACGGCATAAAAACTGCAAATATTTGTGATTTTAACGAGACAATCGCTACATTATTTCTGCTAAAAACATTTTATCATGTTGTCATCGTTTGATGTTTTTAAGCTCAACTGTTCGAAGGGACCGCTGAGCTTATATCATACCACGGCGCCCGTCGTCCGTCCATCAACATTTTTCCTAAAAGAAAAACTTCTAAGCGAATTTGAACCAAATTATGTCAGAAGCATCCTATGGGGAGAACGGAACGTTTTGTCATTAATGTGAAATTTTGAAATTTTGAATGAAAAGGATGGAACCCAATGGTTCTATAGGAATGAATTGATGTTATCTTAATTTGGTTTGAGGCATGCTTAGGCAAAGAGAAATTAATTTGGTATAAACAGTGAATATCAGCATTCTTGGGCGGCAGAGGGGAAGTAGAGCAATTGGTCCAACTTTCTTTTTCTGTGTCAATGCCTGGATTTTGTCCAAATCTGGCGTAAAGCATTCTTTAGTAAAGAGGAATCAAAGAGGAATGCAACAACGTAATATTGGGTGAAGCAATGGATCTGACTATCATTTGACCGGGGTTTGCAAACTTAGTGAATAGATAAATAAATGAGATGACCGATACAGACCCTATAGGCCTCACGTTTTATCTTCTCATTGACAGACCATTTAGTACTAGCCTCTATCGGTAATACTTATAATCTATTTCATTTTAGTATTATAAGTATGGTTTCTTTTATTGAATTGTATTTTTAAAATGGTAAGTGTGAAAATGGTTAACTGGATTTCCAGCAAAAAAGTTTTTAAATCATTGCATGTGTGTACCTTTGGACAAAGAACTACATAACAGTAATGTTCACTTTTTGATATATTGTGTTGTCTTTGTTGTTATTGATTAAATAAATTCATCATGTTATCATCCTTTGATATTTCATTTGTCTCCGGTTAGTAAATATCCGCATTATCTTTAAAGATATGTAGAAATGTAAAATATCAAGGTGTTGGAAATCATATTGCAAAGATTAAAAACTTCCAGTCAATTGATGCTTCCGAGTGTAAGTGATATCTCTGTTTTTCTTGATTTCACAAAAGAGTCGATATATTCTCTGCTGATGTTGATAATACATTTATTTAAAAGAAGTTATTATTTTTAAAGAACAGGATACAAAATCAATACTATTATATCTATTAATCTCGTCAGAAAATCAATTTATGACTGCCATCGTAATTACAGTTTACTTCGACGAATTAAATGCGTGACGATTTTCGTTACCTAGCTATAGAGAAATTGGTAATGAAGATCAAGGTGTTTTGCCCATATAATGGGAATAGGTTTTAAAAAACATGAACTATTGGAGTATTAAAATCTGAAAGATCTAGAACATGTACTATAGTTGAAACCAGTTGCACAAAAGACAGGATAGAAGCGGATAACATTTTACTGATGGGCCAACAGTTTTAGTTAAATTTAAAATTTGAAATTAAGTCTCCAATTTGAAGAGAATGCAGACAAAGGCGGTAATATAATTTGCTGGAACCTAAAGAACGCAAAAGGGCACCATCTTACTAGAAGGGTTCCCAGAGAGCGCCGCGAGACGGCACCACGCACATTGAAGGGTCCCAAAGAACGACACAATGTAACTAGAAAGGGGCTCCCACAGAACGCCGAAAGAGGGTGTCATGTATCCGGAAGGGTTCCACAGATTGACAATAGAAGGCACAATAAAACTTGAAGAGTCCCACAGAACGCCTTCAGGGAGCATATTTTTGTTATTGGTTCAGTTTGACAGTCTGAAAGATCACAAAATATTAGCAATATGTATAGAAACATAAAATATCAAAGGCTTCAACATAATCATAATACAAACACAAATTCAATAAAACTGTTGTCAACCAGAAACTCGATTTATTTTTTAAATCGTATTCTTTATATTTCCTCTTTGATTTGGACATATGTTTTACGAAATACGCTTCAGAATAGTACACAATCACATGTTTGTACCACCGCTCTCCTTTTTTTTTTTTTTTTTTGGAAAAGAAAGCTCTTATAACAAGAGAATGAAAACCTTCTTTCATTTTAGAATTGGAAAAGATTTGTGTCTAGTCCGGGTTGTACCAAACACAACAGCAAACACTGCAAGGAGCACGACAACATTTATTTTTACAAAAGGAAAATAAGTTTTGATTAAAATTTCCATTCTGAAATTGATGGTTCCTAACTTTTGAATTACAAAGACACGCAGGATGACATGTATGACATATTGTGCGAACATGTTGTTCAAAAACAATAAAAATCGGTCGAGCAACTATGTAGGTTACAATGCAGGTGGTCTTGTATCGAATGTTGCATTATTGGTAAACGGGATAATCTCGTGCACAGCAGTGTTGTGACATTGAGTTACACTATTCGTCATACCATTTTGGAGTCTTCATAGAGACTCATCATTTTCCGATTTTTTGATTACTTTCTGAAAGCATTGAACAATGGCATGACTGATGGAAGTTCAGAGGGGTCTTGCCACTGTGTTGATTTTGCCAGACATTTCAGTGTAATATAGAACATCTAAGGGAAACTGTAAGTGCTGGTGACGACCTAGGTCGGGGCATCCGTGCGTGACGTCACAACATCAGGACAGGTACATTCGTCTCGCGCATTTGCATAATAGGCACCTTACTGCCTCTGACTGCCCTTTATACCATAGGTACTCAAAACCGTCTTATCCATGCAAAAACTGTAAAGAAACGATTGCGGTCTACGTGCACTTCACTCGTTTGTAGGTTTGTCCCTTACTGCTAAGTATAGAGATGACATCCTCCGACCCCATGTTGTCCTTTTAAGGAGCAAACAACCTCACAATCCAGCAGGATAATGCTCGACCCCACGTAGCGAGGACCTGTCGTGACTTTCTATCCCTATAGAGCACTGTGGGACCAGCTGGATAGACAGGTTCGACGACGCCAGCTTTCCCCTGTTACTCTGCCCGAACGGAGAGTAGCCCTCTTGGATGATTTGGCCAACATCCCAATGAAGAGTATATACTAACTCATGAACTCCATGCCTAGGAGAATGAGGGTTGTGGAGAAAGCGAATTGGGGATTTACGCGGTATTGACTAGCCAGTTCCCACAGTCAGTACATTTTTATTTCAGATTACAGAGGTCTTCCTTCAGTTAGTCTTAAAGCACTTAACAGATACAAATCGTTGGTTTTGCAGTTTGTTCTGTGTGGAATAATCTTCTTTCATACTTTTTAAAAAATTGATAATTATACTCAACGTCTTGCCTAGAATCTTCTTCAAAGTTTACCCGGCGTTTCTTTATTCTTTGAGTATTTTAAATACCTTGCGTAAGCTTTTTATTTTTTCCATATCCATTACATTCTGACGAATGTGAAGTACGACACTGGAAACCGAGTTAGGAATTAACACATTTTTATTGATATAAAATCATATAAGTATGGAAAAGTCACAAAGGATTAGCTACATTGCCTTATATAGTTTAGGAATGTTCAAAAATTCATTTATCTCCGAATTTTGCTCCAACTTCTGAATAAACAATTTATTTTAATTATCCTGAAATCAAGATTTGCACCCAACTCTGTACCCTTGATTTCTTTAAAATATATCTTATCGAAATAGAAATGATTTCGATTGAGAATAATGTCTAAAGATCGTGACGAATGTGGGTGTATAGACTTAATTTTTATAGACATAACATTGTTATAAAAACGATTGGGCACGGTCATAAATATACCAGAGAATCACTCTTTCTCAAGAATAATGCCTATAGTACCTGAGTGTTTGAATCTATTTTAGACACCACACTGACTTGAACTATACTTTCTGATCAATAAAAAATTATTAAGTAAAGAATATTGATATGTTTGTTATTCAATGACATGTTACACACATGTTGATAATATTTGTTGACTGCCTCTAATTGTAATATATATAAACTGTGTCCACGTGTTTATTATGAATAACGAATGTTCAAAATCAAGTGATCATGTTACCATACAACATGACAGATATGTATACTACAACTTGAAAATAGCCGTAATTATAAGACAGGAAGAACTATTGAATATACCACACTGTTTATTGAAAGTAATGACTGTAGACATTAACAAAACTATAATACACATTGTTAATTAACCTCAGTTTGTGCAAATAACAGCTCAACAGAATACAGTGGGGATTATATCGATAAAAACATAATATATGTGAGCGTTTTAAAGCAGAAAAAGATATGGAACGTTTCTATCAAAAGCTGGAAGTCTATCACAAAGACAAGCGTTTGGGTTCAGTAAAAAATCTAAATAAAACCATACTTACAGTGTCTTACTTGTACACAATATACATGAAATACTTGATAGATTGTTAATAAAAACCCATACCATACTAACAGTGTCTTACTTGTACACAATATACATGAAATACTTGATAGATTCGATTTGAATTAACCTATATAGGTCACTGCTGTTGCTTTTTGAACATAAAACTTGCGTTTTAAAGAACATTGTTAATTTTATTAAAGCAGTCCCTATTGGCAAAATAATTGAACCTCTTCGAGCAATAAGCAAAGAAAACAAATAATATAAAGACAAGTAAAGATTCATGTTAAAATCATTATTAACATCGTAGGATCTAGATTAAAGAACGAGCTATGATAAGGTGTGAATGACATGTACCATATTTTACTACAGTAACAAAATATATCCAAGCTAAAACGCGAGTGAAACGTATAGTTTCTCGAAAGAAATTTGCGTGTGAAATATCCTGATAACACATATCCATTATTTATTTTCAATTGTTCTGTGTAAATAACATTGTTAATAGTGATAAGTCTTGGTATTTCTACAAATCACCTTAGTACTGCTTCTGTGAACTCAATAAGATGTCTGGGAAATCTTCGTTAAGTCTTAGAATGAGTGACAAGTTATGATACATTTACACAGCAAGCTTTTTTTTCTAGACTTCGCTTTGTATTGTACAAGGAAGTATGATGCGAATAAGAAATTGTTTTCACGTGACTGGTACAAATCGTCATCCTCTGACGCCCTTTATTTTGCTGATCCAAGAAATAAAGGGATTAAGGATTTAAAGAAAGATAAATCATCATCACATTCAATGAAATTGTAATGTAATAACTGATCTATAACGCATTGCGATAACTGAACGATGGAAGTACGTTATGAAACATCCGTAAGCCCATAGCTTTAGTAAGGAGTAAATGTTTCCAAATGTGTATGAAAAAAAATTAAAAAAAATAATGTTTTCAATACATGAAGATTGATTACATAACATTATGTGTGATATCTACTCCAACAGTACAGGAAGAGATGACATAACATTGTGTGATATATACTTTATCAATATATGAAGATGTGTGCGATATATACTCCATCAATATATGAAGATCGATTATTTAACATTGTGTGTGATATATATCCAACAGTACATGGATCGATGATATAACATTGTGTGATATATACTTCATCAATACACGAAGAGATTATATAACATTGTGTGATCATTATATCGAAGATTATATAACATTGTGTGATATATACTTCATCAATACACGAAGATCGATTATATAACATGTGTTACAGGAAGATCGATTACATAAATGTGTGATATATATATCAATACATAAAGATCGATTACATAACATTGTGTGATATATACTCAAACAATACAGGAAGATCGATTACAGAACAATGTGTGATATATTCCAACAATACATAAAGATCGATTACATTACAATGTATGAGATTTGGAAAGATAATGGTCACCTGTCCGATCACGTGTTGTTTTTTTTTTCGGTCACACCCAGAGTAAGATCCCTCACGTTCTTATGTTTGCGCTAACGAGAAGGATTAGCAGCAGATGGAATATTTTGTATCACAATTGTTGTACAGAAATCCTTTTTATATTTAATGTGCGAGATATACTTCAATATATTAACACTCGAGACATCAAAGTATGTTACATTTCCAACAAATATTAAGTACAATAGAAACACTGATTACCGTAATGGTAGAATTATTGCTTTACCACCTTAGATGGTTATACTGGTATTAAATTGCTCGCACGACAGAAATTCAAAAACACATTATAAACAGAATATCATTATTTTCTTGTAGAGCGTATTCGGTCATTAAAAAAACTTGCAATATTGGTTTTTAGCAGATTCTTTAAAGTTCAACAGTCGACAAAAAGGCCTCGCCAAATCAATATTTTAGAACAGAACATTTTCAAAATTCCGATCTCTTTAGTATGTCTCAAATGACACAACGCGTATTGTGTGAACTAATTCTTGTGATCAAGATCCCGACAAACTATACAATAAATATAAACAGGGTCTGGGCGTATTTATTTATATTATTATATTATTATTTATATTGATCGTATAAGACATTTTTAATTGAAAACACAAACATGGTTAATTCAAGTTGATATGGTGACGGGTTTCTGTCAGTCATCAGATTACTGAGAAATGTACCATCATGAAATATGTAAACAAGTCAATAGACGAATAAACAATCAGCAATGATACATAATGGGTAACGTCATGTATACTGGACTATATAGGTATTACCGGGCTCAGAGAAGGAAGTTAACGATCTTAAAGAGATTAGATAATAAATGTTAAAAACCAAAACTCATGATCATTACTGATAACCTAGTATTCAATACAGAGTCGATATTTTCCCTTTACATTAGATATGAAATGTTATTCCATTTCACAATGCATTTAGAATTAAGAACATAATTGATATATAAACCTCGAATTCGTCATTGGAGACTTATCACTGGTTCCTGGACAACGAGCCTAAACTAATCGTTACCGTTATGATACTGGCTCTCTATAAACAGTTACATGGCAGGTTATATGATACAAGTATTTCAAATGTGATGATATTGCGTGACTAAAGCTGAGCTAACATTTCATTACACGAAGTTTAATGGGTTCTGGAAACAAAATACACAACAAACAAAAGCATACCAGTGAGTCAACAAAAGCTGAATTGAAAATTCAAATCAGTGAAACCAAGTAAACTATGGACAAAAGACAAATCTAAACACAGACTTAGCTGCTGCGGGCCGATAGTTGGTGTTATATACAATTCAGATTAAAAAGTAATTCTTAAATCTTTCTTACCCCTACTATAAAATTCGTTCATATGTTTATTCACAATGATATCCTGATGTTATCAGATACTTTTTAGACATCAAAAATATTTATCAGAAGTTTGATACCATTGGAATCTATTTCTTTGTGTTGTTATCAAATTCACATGATGAACTTTTCACAGTATCTTTGATTTGTGTAAGCACATTAAAATCGGACGAGAAAAAGATATATGAAGAGTTGTAAGCGGTATTTTTTAACTGTTCCATATCAATTCCATTCCCTATTCCGACACATGCTACAAGGACGCCAGCATTCCTCATTGTGGTGGCTACTGCTGCTGGATTATCAGACGACACTCCATCAGTCATAAGAATAACTACTTTCTCCGAGTCTTGTCTTGCTCCATTGGCAACTGTAAGTGAATTTTTCAAAACATATTCCAACCCAGCGGCTATTTTTGTTCCTCCTCCAGTGTACTCTATATCGTCTATCGCGGGATTCAGAGTTAATACTCCATGGTGTTCATTGAGCCAAAATTCATTATTTGGATTGGTTGAAAATTTTGTTACACCGATCTGAATGTCACTTGGACCCAACTTAACATTTGCTGTAAAATTTTGAATGAAATACTTCATGTGTTTAAAATCCTCACTTCCTATACTGCTAGACGCGTCCAGGAGAAATATGACATCAGTCTTCGAGCTGCAGTCTGAAGTCGTTATTGGAGTAAGTACATATCAAGCAATATAAATAGATCTGTAAAACTGGTTTATTTATGTTTATGCTGTCATTAATGATAATTAAGTTGACCACTATTCTTTATATGTAGAGAATGAATATAGAACAAAAGACAAATTTATGCTCATTAACAGCAATATTTGAAAGGAGTTATATTTTATGTAAAAGCAAGTGACCTACTGACAAGTCGAATGTACCAACAATGGATTCCAGGTTTTTATCGACAATACTTCTCCTCAAATCTAATCACTTTGTTATTTTCTTTTTATAGTATTTTCCCCTTTTTTATATGCTGGAGTATTTCTTCGGATTTTATTATCAAACCTGAACCTATATTCCCTTCCTTGTCGGCAGTGTAAACGTGCATGATGTAACTGCCATACTCCAAACCCAACATATAACGTGTTCTTATGTCATGAAATATATTAAAAAGAAACTATATCAAATGTTTCGTTATAAGGGAAATAATACAGATTTGTGCACCAGTCTCCATGCTGCCCCACGAGAAAGAATAAACTTGAAGCCATGAAACAACAAGCTTAACATATTTAGGTTAATTGTAAGTTAATTTACACCTCTGTAGATTTAGATATATATGCAGTTTGTAGAGTGTGCAATAATTTACCTACGTTAGGTCAAGAATTAGAAATTAGTTATTGCATCTGTGGATTGGCTGAGGGTTTCCGCTGTTCCCACTTTGTCGCATAGCTTCAAGGCGACATATAAATTGTACCATAACCAAAAACATGAAACAAAGTGCTCTGTTCAAAATATCAGTTACCATTTCATTTAGATTGATGAAATTCGCCACGAATCTAAGGGTGAATTGTTAGAAACAGTCGATAAAAAAACTGACGAATTGGTTTTATTTTCTTTAATCTGTCTTATTGATACATTAAGTTTAATGTCAGAAGGATGTTTTATTCATATTAGAATATATGTAATGGAAGCTTAAATAATATAAAGTGTTGAGGCAGAAAATGTGTATACAAGTAGTATTTTTCATTCGTATTAGAAGGTATGTTATGGAAACTCAAAAATCTCACGTGTAGAATCAGTTAAACAAAGAAAACCTCGATAGCTGGGTTCTGTGTTGAATAATATATCATGGCTCGATATCAATGTATAATCTATAGGAATATATTCATACAAGAGATATGGCCCCGAATAGTATAAATTTGATTTTAAAAAAGTCAACGAATTATGTAAACAAACATCGCAGTTGTACATCGAATCATGCGAAATTACTCACCATATGCCTGCTCAGGATCTAAAAGCAGATAAACATACTATATAATAAACAGCTTGTCATTATCAATATATCAATAGTTTTGTAAAACATTTAGTATTTAAGTAAGATGATAACAATGATTGGTAATTTCGCAACAACCTCCTATGCTCTTGGTCATTTGAAAGAAATGGTCATCAATCGGATGCATTAACAAATATACTATCTTATGACATTTGTACTGATGTTTTCGATCATCTTTTATTTTGAGGATGTCAATGTTTTATTTTATATTACACGTACCTGTAATAAATACAGTTCCGGTGATATCAGCGATGTCAACGTCATTAATGATACCGCTCGGGAGATCGTCCTCAACCAATGAGAGTGTGTTAACGAAAGTTGATACTATATCCGTTTCTGTCAATGTAGTTGTGATAGTGTGGCCATCGTCGTTGTTGATTGTCATCACTAGGTCGAAATATGTCTTCGTAATGACTTTGACACTCCCTTCTCTGATATAAAATATCGCAAACATGTAGATAATGGCACGAATTTGTTTTTTGATATTATAATAGAAAACTCTAAGTACCTTTACACAACATTAAATAAAATGAAATGATTGACTATTCATTATGTCATTTACCAAAGTAACAAAAACATCATCATTATTAAATATTTTTTACACTAACAGATGTTTTTCGGTTGGCCATTAGAAGCTTACTCGAGTCGAATAACTTTTGTTTTCTGAAAGTTGTCCTTCAAAGCACTTTGGCGGTATATAAAGTCAGTCTGCAAAATACAAACAATAGCATCAAGCTTTTAACATTACAAATCATATGTTTTGTTAAAAACAACAACAAATGATAGCCACTAAACTCATATTTTGTCACCGTAAACAAAATAACCAAAAGTAAGGAAAACGAAAATAAATACGTGAAAGAAAGACATCTTGTACCTACAAAGGTACATATCATTATATACGGAACCCCATCAAACGCAAGTACATTGTCACGTGAAAATTTTTAGTTGTGACTTTTTGTTTACTTCTGTTAATATCACTAATATTAAGTTGTGAGTACAAATGATGAAATGTGCTTTTTGTTCACTCCCGACACTGTTCATACCGACACATACGAAATGCGTAAAATCATGATTTCAAATCAAGTGATGTCAATATAGGTGTATTTTCACCGAGACGCGTCCATTATAAAGTGATCCGTCTTCAATGGGCAAGGCATCATCAACTATGGCGTCTTGTTGACTTGCGACGAGGTTTTTACTTAGACGAATCTCGATTCCATCTTCCCCATGCCAATTGCCGATTGCGTGTGTGGCGTCGACGTAACGAACGTTACGCCGATTATTGTATTCAGCAGGCTAACAGATGGGGTGGCGACAGCGCAATGACATGGTTAGCCTTCAGTTTCCACCATCGGACACTTCTTAACATTTTCTGTAAAAGTGCAACAGGAGAGGTGTACAGGGAGGCGTTAACAGGCTTTACGTTGTTCCCTTGTTTGCTGCAAAACCGCAATTTCAATTTAACCAGGAGGCCAACGCCCATCGCCACTTTGCTCGAGTACTTATGAATTGCCTTGCACATTATAACGTAAATGTCCTCCCTCGGCCGTCCCTTTCTCTGAATATGACACTGATGGAATATGTGTGGGATGAAATTTGGGGAAGAATCTGTGTCGGAGGAGCTCCTTTGACGTTGACATAGCTGGAACAGATATTCCTTCAGGAATGGAAAAATTGCCCCAGGCATTCTTTCTTTGTAGATAGTGCTAGGCAGAGTTTTCAAGAAAGCTCGATTATTAGAATGACCTGTGTGTTTCCGGAAGTTTCTAAATCTAGAAAGCTCGTTTATTAGAATTACCTGCGTGTTTCTGGAAGTTTCTTAATACACATGTAAATAAGCTAGGTTTATTCTTCGTTTACCCAATTTTCTGGACAATCTACTGTGAATTCCTCTGGATTTGAAGGATTTCAACCGAAAGATAAGTTTTGACTTTTGATTAATTAGTAGCTAGCTCTGTACATCATCGCAATATTTTAGTTTTACTGTATATACTTTATTTGTTGTTATTAAATTGTTGAATTCTAACCTAGATGTTGGGTTTTATTTGCTGTACGGTGATTCTGTAACGTAATAATAGACAATAGAAATTGTACCCTTGATTAAACAATCATTCAACTATGTCTTTTGCATAAACTTTTACACGTAATCTAGTTTTAAGATTCACGTAACAAGACTGAGTTTGAAGGTATAATTGGAGATATCATATTCTCTTGAGTGATAAAAAATAGACGTACTAGATATACATCAGTGTATCTGGTAATTCGTTTTCATTTCATTTAAGACCGAAACATTGATATAAAGTATATTTGTATCTTCTCGTTGCTTTGTTTCGGTATCAATGATTCGATACTCACATCTTTCTCTATTTCTGCAGCGATCCTTTTAAAATCAAGACTGTTTTTGTCGTCGTATTCCGAGATCCATTGATAAGTTGGCAAATGTAACGTCATGCTGAAATCTAATAAATCGGTATAGATAAGAAATAGCTATTGTTGTTGTAAGTTACGGGGTGAGAACTTTTTACGCAAAATGTACACATATTTCTTATAGATGTATATCAAAATCCGATCCTTTAATACAGCACAAATAATGGCGTTTTTCTCATGAAACTCAAGGTTACCCCAAAATCATACATTCGGTTCAACAAAGTTAAAGTACCTGCAAAGTCCACTTCCATATCTATAGCGGTGCTGTGTTGGAAGGAAGACAGTTTGTAATTGGTGGCAACGCACTGTAATTCTGTACCATTCTGAGTAGTATCGCCGAAGAAATTGTAAGTCTTCGTTATCGATTGGTAGCAGGTGTCATCGGCATCATCAATTGTTATTAAAGGAATCTCTGTAACCCTGTCAAATTCAGAAGCATTCCCAGATCGCACATAGAGGTGAAGCTCCCCTTCCTCTGTAGCTAATCTACCAGAACAGTTCACCTCATACCTATCACCTTCCTGGACTACACTCTTAGCGTCCAATGCCAGGTTAGTTGTAAGATCTGCAATAAAATCTTGTTTTTCCTTACTGAAATTTTATAATGATGTTAAGATAATGCCTTAAGGTTAATGAAAATGCATGGCATGTAAACATATACCAATCAGAATAACGGACGTAAAAGGGATTTTTCTCATCAGCGTATCTCGAACTTTGAAGTTCAGGAGGCGACTGAGAAAAATCCAAAATAATCGAAAGAAAAAATCTAGGCTAATTTCGTAATTTGCATATATCTGAAAATTTTAGAAAAACGTCAATTAAATGTGTATCTGAATAGTGCTACTGCTTGAATAATTCTTACGAAGTATACTGCTACGACAAACCTCAGGATCTAAATGTTACCAGCAGTGTCTACCGCATGCTATCTCAAAAATTGTATTAAAGAAACACAAGTGAATAGCACCTTCCAATAATGCAATTCTAAGTTTGTTTTAAAAGGCAAAACTCACCTGTATGTCTGTTTGCAGGATTATACACAGGATTATAGTACCGACAAAAAGTTGGTCGATTCCTTACCATCTCGTACACTACGTACGTCAGTGCTAGGACGCTCCACACTGGTCATTTGTCTGATGAAGGTGACAGTGTAGACATCGAAACGTCACACTCAAACTACTATGACCGTTGTGATGCTTTGATGTTTATACATCAGAAAACTGTATGGTTCTTAAAACCTAGATACAATAATTGTAAATTATCGCTATCATAGAATTTTAAATGATACTCATTGCGCGGATTAAGATACATTGATAAGTCGTTTATCACCGTTAAAATCACTTCACGACACATGCACATTAATTTTTATGCCTATCAATATATTTCATTCTCCATCCTATCTGCGTATAAATGATCTTACCTGTGATTACAACAGTTGATGTATCATTGATGACGATGGCACCGTCGTCTTTCAAGGTACATACATAGTTCCCTCTAGCGGTACAATGTGTGGTGGTGGTGGTGTTAGGAATACGGACTTCAAGTGTCATATCCCTGTTGTTATGTTGTATTTCAGCTGTGTACGAGTTGTTGCCCTTTACGACAGTTCCGTTTGAATACGTTATAACGTATATATCATTATTATCAACGGATACGATACTGAAGTTGTCCCAACCCGACGGAGCATACCGGACGTTACAGGTTATGGTGATTTCCTCTCCAGGTTTTGTCAGTGAATCGTTCATTTCCATCTCTGGAATGAATACAAATAACAAAATCAATGTTTTGTCCGAATGTAACATAATTCTGGTTGAATTAAAGGTAAAAGACATCATGAAAATAAATTAGGGATACAAACATACACGTAAAATTGAAACACTTTCTAGAGTTCACTGGCTCTTAATAAACCCTTTTAATATTTGTTTACATTTAAATCACCTGAAATGCTTTGCATCAATAATGAATATCTATCGATAAAAACAAACAGGAAAGAATGTAGTTCGGAAATTCCATATACAGTAGCATTACCCAACACTTCTTATTGACATAATGACATTCAGTTCGATTGCTATCTCGTCGTTGTTTCAATAAAGCAATCTCATATGTGCTGTTTGCGGTTCTTTTGTGCAGGTAGAATATTCAAGGGGCATTCTGAATAATGCGATCATTAAGATAATGTGACAGAATTTGTAAAGGAAGGAAATATTCATCGGCAACTTTCACAAAGAACATTTCTGAACCAGAGATAGTGCGTGAGCTAGGAGAGGACGTTTCTGCCTCACATCTCATCTTTGTATCATTATCCATTCTGTCAGCTTTTAAAGTGTACCTCTTTGTTGTTTGGAGGTAGCAGGATTTGGTGACGTCACCTTTCGTGATTTGAGGATTAATTGGAGACTTTGTAAATAACGTGGCGTTAACGGTTCTGGTATACAGGTCCAGTGTACTATGTGATGGAGCCAGATCCCCGCTACAGTTCACCACATAACTATCACCCTCGTTAACCGTTGTAGGCCCAAACATTTCCAGATTTTCTGCTGCGTCGGTAACTGATAATCAATTAACTCATTTACGATGCAAATTTTTTACTTCTTTATAAATGTTTTCAATGAGCATTTAACACTGCAATAGGTATTCCGTTGCCAAATTTTAATTTGAATAAATTATTGCTTTTCAACTCATCATGTGCTGTATATTCCGTAACGAAGCAGTGTGTAGCTTAGCAATTGTGTGTAATTTTGAATGGCTCTCATTTATAATAACATGAAACTTAATAGCGACTACATTGATTTAATTTCCTTCCGAGATTCCTCCTGTTATTAGGTAACAAGTGAACTATTATCTCTCCGTCAAGCTAAGTAACCCTGAGATTGTACTATGACGAAAGACACTATTTCATGCCGACAAATCATATGACATTGCCATGAACCATATAAGATCTATTGGTCTTTCAACCACCTGCGGATACGAAGGTTCGAATTTTGTGTGGGCCTCGCGAATCTTGAGCAATGTTATACTTACTCGGCGGAACACTAGGACTGGTTTTTGGAGTTCCTGCAACCCAAAAAAGAAGAAACACATTTGTTTTATATCTTATTACAGTAAAACAGTAACAGTCTTGCAATATCCTGTGATGTTTTATCACGTTTATCTTGGTTGTTTTATTTTTTAAAAAAAAATTATTTTAAAGACTCCAACATTTACACATAATAATAATAATTAATTTTTTCGTTTGATTTTCGAAATCATTGTTTAATGGTTATTTCATGTTATTTTATTCATCGGCTGTAACTTCTCATCATTCTGTGAACTGGGTTTTTTGATGCCCCTTTTGACATTTATGTTAGTATCATCAGTAGCTGCATTGTGATGTAATCTTACCTGAAGCAGATGGACTAAACAGAAATAAACTGTAGATATGCTTTAGACTATTTCGATATTTTATTATATTTCATTCTTTTTTGGTGTGGTCATTAATTTTAGAACTTTTCTTTTCTTTCCTGATTCAATCCAAGCTCTATTCCGACTCCGTTATGTCATAGCAGAGGTCAATTTGATCGAGAAGGAATGGTGTTCTATTTGATTTATATATATCTTTATCCTGAATTGTGTATATACAATTTGGTTTAAAAGAGAAGACAATTGTCATGAATTATGTATTTTAAATAAACTGACCACCAAAATAATGACGAAAAAAGTAGTTGTCTTGAACTTCCATTATGATATCCCAAGATACATCCCTGTGTTCCACTAAATAAGATAAAAAGCAATAAGCCTGACAACCGATGGTCACCGGGCTATCTGAATAAAACCTCCATACTTACCGTCCCTGAACATGAAAATGAAAAGTAGTGGGACAGCTACAACGATCGCCAACGTCATTATTGCCACTACTGAGAATATGATACTCCTGCAACATTGCCTCCCGTCTCTCTGAGGCCGAGGGGTGTGATTAAATACACGCTGGCCGCTTAAGTGTCTAGGATTGTCTCTAGAATAGTCAGGGGCATATTCCTGTGAACAAAATATTATTGTGAACGGAACAGGACTGCCTTGTCTACAAAATTGCCTTTCTTAACATTTGCAAAGAAAACATTATATTTGACCATACAGCTGTTTCATGATTCATGCAGAGTCCTAGAGAGAGAAATAAGTAGTATAATGAAGGTACATTTTCAATGTTTGGCTAAACGGTATTTTCATCTTTTTTTATTAAAATGTAAAGTAGTATTTACTTTCGTGTCTATTAACAGGTCTTCAGACATCCAATAATTCGTTATTGTGGTGACTGCAACAGCATGTCAGTTAGAATGGAAATGCAGATGTCCCATTTGAGTTTCAGGGATACCATTATTTACGCTTCAGGATGGGGTGATATTTTCTCACAGAGAGATAAACAACATATATATCGTCACACCATAACATTAATCGGAGTATATATTTCATATTTGTGCACTTTAATCGATATATATTTACGAAAACTTACTTGGGTCGTTTGATATTTGGACATTCTAAGAGCACTCTCATACCAGCCAGGCGACGTATCCGTACACATTGTTATACATACGACGTGTAGGATCTGCTCTGCCGTACTTTGTGTTACGTTTAAACTTCTTCCTGTCAAATTACATTGATCCTGTGGATTAATCAATGATGCTTATAACCAGGTCTATCCAAGAAATAAAACTTTAGTTTCAATTATATCAAAGACTTTTGGCAAAACCGTCAAAATTGATATCTCTGTTTAAGCATTTATTTATTTTTTTTTTTTTTTTTTTTTGCCTTTTTGTTTGTTTGATTGTTGTTTTGTCTTTTGTTTTTTGTTTTTTGTTTTTTGTTTTTTTTTGTTTCTTTTGTTTTTTTTTTGTTTGTTTGTTTGTTTGTTTTTTTTGTTTCTGGTGTTTAACTTTTTATTATATACTGCAAAACTAATGTACGCGACGCTGGAATGATAAAATACTTCATACTGGCACCTTGTATATACAAAAATTACGTGGTATGTGAGTAGGGGTCATTCGGTAAAATAAAAAAAAAACATTAAAAACATGTGCCTTAGGAGCGTGTCTAGCTTTCAGGTTTGTCTCAATGAAAATGCCAATCTAATCTCATTAACTGAGTCAAGTAACAATATACATACATGAAATCAACCAGGTACTGAAAGATATCTATGAAAATACCGCATGTCAACAAAAATAGGATAACAACATCCCTGCATCCCTATCTATGTTGTTTACATGCCGCAGTTTATTCGATAATGAAGGATTTGATTCCAATATACTAATGTTCGTGAAAATTGAAGATTGGAGAGATATTAATTTTTGTGTAATATGAAGCTAAATGTATTTGATGCATGATATCCGTATTTGCTTGGAGTCTGGATTATCATTGTGTTCACAAGTTGGCATTTCCTGTTTTATACTCATTAATTCAGACTCAAATCCAATGAAACTAGGGAAAACATCAGTAATAAATATTTAAATGGAGAAGAATAATTAGACCATACGTTCCAAAAGGGTAAGCGTCCTCTGCTTTATCGACGACATCCTCCATGTAAGTCTTTATCAGTCAAATAAGTCATGTCACGTTGACGTTCAGAAGAGAAACAAGGTTGATAATAATAGCATCATCAGACATAATATCAAGCATCAGAAAATTTCCCTGTGATATGTATTGTAACGATTGACCAAAATTTGTTTTTGATGATCAACCGTTCTCTGCGGAGAATACTAATCTCGTACAAAATTCGATTTGTTGAAACATTCCTATTGTCTTTATTTTTAAAACCTAGCTGTGATGTCAACCGTTATTCCTTTTTGTACTTTAATTGAGTATCTATACAGACCTTACCGCTGAATGTCCTATATATTACGTCTGGCTATCTTAAAAGTGACTCTCTTACTAAATAGTCAATTATAAGACAGTTAGAGGTAATAAGAGACTATACCAGGAAATATTTACATGACCTCCATACTGTACATTATGTAAGACAGCTATTGCCATCCCTGGTACACGTTGTATAGTTTTCAGCTTATCTCTATGGCAAAACCACATGCCGCCTATTAGAACTGCAAATATTTCCTTTGTGCAGAAATTATAATGTTCGATGGTTAGAAAAAAAAACATCGGAATACCTATGATAGAGGTTTTATAAAATAACTAATCAGTTTAGCTGGTTGCGTGCCTAACAATAGTGTCTCAGGGCCTAGCGTATTCGAATACAGACCACATAATGTTCATGAATACAAACGCATGGTCATCTGACAAATGATATTATCTAAGTGTAAATAGGCATATCAAACAGGCTGTATGTAAAAGACTATTGTTCCACTGCGTGCGTATACACAATGCAAACCGTCATTTAGCGATACATATTTTAGTTCTATTTCAAAGTTTTAATTTGATATACATAAAGGTGATACAGAGTTAAATAAATGGTAAAAATGGTCCTATAGTTGTTCTAATATATTTCATTCTTTTTAAAAAGATCTACTGTTCTTTAGCCGGGAGGCATAATGTCTTTGCTATCATCGGTTAAGGTTAAGACGTATTTTCATCCTTATTTTCAATTTGTTTTTATTCAACTGGCCTCTTATTGATGGAACATCTAATGTATCAACTAAAAACTAACAACAAAATCAGCTATGGTATAAGTATATCAGGTATAACCTAAATACTTATACTAAATTTAGCTATATTTATGTCTAAGGCAGAACCTAAAAACTAACGGTAGAATAGGATATATTTATATTTAAGGCAGAACCTAAACACTAACGGTAGAATCAGCTATATTTATGTCTAAAGCAGAACCTAAATACTAACGGTAGAATCAGCTATATTTATGTCTAAGGCAGAACCTAAATACTAATGGTAGAACCAGATATATCTATATTTAAGGCAGAACCTAAATACTAACGGTAGAATCAGCTATATTTATGTCTAAGGCAGAACCTAAATACTAACGGTAGAATCAGCTATTTTTATGTCTAAGGCAGAACCTAAATACTAATGGTAGAACCAGATATATTTATATTTAAGGCAGAACCTAAATACTAACGGTAGAATCAGATATATTTATATTTAAGGCAGAACCTAAATACTAATGGTAGAACCAGCTATATTTATGTCTAAAGCAGAACCTAAATACTAACGGTAGAATCAGCTATATTTATGTCTAAGGCAGAACCTAAATACTAATGGTAGAACCAGATATATCTATATTTAAGGCAGAACCTAAATACTAACGGTAGAATCAGCTATATTTATGTCTAAGGCAGAACCTAAATACTAACGGTAGAATCAGCTATATTTATGTCTAAGGCAGAACCTAAATACTAATGGTAGAACCAGATATATTTATATTTAAGGCAGAACCTAAATACTAACGGTAGAATCAGATATATTTATATTTAAGGCAGAACCTAAATACTAATGGTAGAACCAGATATATTCATATTTAAGGCAGAACCTAAATACTAATGGTAGAACCAGATATATTCATATTTAAGGCAGAACCTAAATACTAACGGTAGAATCAGCTATATTTATGTCTAAGGCAGAACCTAAATACTAACGGTAGAATCAGACATATTTTTATCTTTATATCTAAAGTAGAACCTAAGACCTTATTTTCAATTGACATTAAAAATTTGGCAAAGTGTGAAAATGAAAAAGATTTCAAATAAACCTGAGACATAAACATGTACCTTACCTTAATGTGTCCAAGATTAATCTGTGTGTCTTACTTCCTTGTCTCACATTTAATTATTGGAAGGAATCACGTGGTATTTAAATGAATAAGATTACCCTGTACACGTCTTAAATCAGGTTTATATATATATATGTGTGTGTGTATGTAATGATCTATCTTTTACATAAATGTCAGTTTTCTCTAGTGCAATGACACACCCGGACGGTAATGTGCTATACATTATATCATAAGAATAAGCATAATTTCATCGGTATTATATCTGATTTTTTCTTTCTTTTATGACACAAAAAACGAGGAAAAATAGCAAATTTCAGCCTCTATGGTAAAATATTACTAACAATAACTCCTTACAAAATGTGCACGTGATATGGTGTTATCGCTTACAATAACTCGGTACAACACGTTCACGTGATATGGTGTGACCAATGACAATAACTCTGTACAACACGTGCACGCTATATGGTATGATCACCAACAAAGCTTCGGTACAAGATTTTTACCCGTATATGTATTCAACTTCCTGTTTTTCCGTCACATATAAACATATAACCTAGTGTACATGTATTGACAAACGTAGTAACTGTCATGTTATATAGTTATATATGTAACCAGATACATATTTTTCAATGTCAAATAAAGAATAGATTTATAAAGAACAGCTAATTATTCCTCTATCTTTTTACTAATATGTGTTACTTCCACTTACAATTTGAAGCTATGCATACTCAAAGGCGCCTTTTGTATTCAATGGATTTAGTAATTACGTAATAAACCTTACTTGCATTAAAGCCGTGCCTGTTTGGAGATTGAACTTACTATTGTAACTTATGTAAAAATGATCCGACCATATCCAGGCTTCATGTTTCGTTTCAACCTTATTGCATGAAGAATTACCAGAAATGATTTCGTAATTGAAAACAGATTGACTTTTTGGCCAATTAGGTTTGTCAGTCTGTCTATCTGTCTGTCTCTCATATGAATGTTTTCTTGTTTTCATTTTCAAGTTTTTTCACCACATTCATTTCTTGTTTCAGTCTTCACTTTGTGCTGGGATGAAATGGATTGTAGGGATTATCTCATATCTGGTTCCCCGGGAGTCCCCGACTCAGCCTTGACAGCATCGTCTAGTTGGAAGTACGGTAATTATCATTATAATCCAGCTTGTGGCCGCCTGTATATGTTCAGAAAGTGGGATTCAGAGGGATGCTCATTGCCGCATGGTTTGGCATGGTGCAGTCAAACGAGTGATCCATATATTCAGGTAAGTACTGGCCATTATGATGTAATAAAAGAGATTGTCCGTTTGGACGTGCAATGCTTCATTTATGAATATATCTATAAACCTTTCTTTGTAAATCCTTTCTGATTTATTGTTATATGTAAGTAACCCTAAATGTCAATGTCTAAATTCAGATAAGATACAATCCGGGTGACATCTAAAGGAACGGTGCATTAACTTTTATTTGACTGACCACAAAATCTATTTATAAATTTTATATCTGTTTTGGTTGGGAATATTTTCCTAACCCTACATTTAGATACTTTAGCCAACCTAACGCTTGATGGTTTTGCTTTCTCTTACAATATTACAATACATATCATGTATCAGCCTCATTTCATTTACAACACACCATCAACAATTGCTAGTATTGTAATTAAACCTCTTCATTGTGAAAATGTCGCTATGTTTTATGTCATAGATTCACCCTTGTACCGTTGAAGGTAAAGTTTGCTGACTTTAAGAAGATAGTTGGCGTGGTGGTTCAACATCGTTTCAGTCGATCGTCGACTCGGAGTGACGTCCGTACCTTCAACGTGTTGTATAGTACCGACGGTGAGGACTGGAAGTGCGTTCAATCAGCGGGCGTCACACAGGTAATAATAGTACATATCAGGATATAACTTCTTTATGTCTATTGGTATTTCCTAATCGATACTAGTATTCGCTCAACATAATCGCATAACGAATGTGCCGCATGGAAGCTGTGAGGCATGGGCTACGTTTATGGTAAAATCTATAACATGTCCTTTGAAGCGTCGGTATAAAATAATACCTGAATTTTATATCGATTACTGTGTTGACATTTTCAGTAAGCTATTAAGTGTTTTAAATAATGATTGTTTTTTCATAACTGCGAACGTATTTCAGAGCTAGCAGGCGGTAGGGGTCGTCACAAATATTATCAACTTATACTCCTGCTGAAGAGTCTTACTTCTTTACAAACTCAGATGTAACTTACTTTTGATGTTTATATTGCGACTCAAGTGGATATAATTTTAGTGTTCACTGAAAGCTTTCAGACAAATTTGGTTTTCTTTCTATTTTTGGAATGGTAACAATTAGCCGTCCGACTCGCTTAACTGAACAACACCATAGTGAGTGTCTCGAAAATAATCATGCATGGACTGGACGTAATTAAGAAAATCAGACAATGAATGCTTGCTTGTAAATGATTAATTCATACAAACAAAAATATCTAGCAAGCGATTCTTTTTTGCTTCGATAGCTGTACACGGCCCATCTATAATGATTTTATCTTTAACCATGGAAAGCTTGGAAAGTTACATTTCCTGGTATCTTCCGATCAAGTCCGTCTAAAATACTCCATGAAATGACAGTGTTCCGGTTTTTACTGATCTTACGCAAGGTAACAAAAAACCCTCATATCCACCCCCTTCTATTTCTATGACGAATACATAACTTCCGCATTCATAACCCCTCCCCTATCCACGTAATATTGCCGGTATCCTATTTATCATTAGTACATATATCATACCACATATTTTACGTATCCATATCACACGGTATATTAACGCTCTGCTTTTTTAAATCTGTTTTAGACTTTCTATGGTCCAAATGATACCGTGTTGAACTCAAAGCAATACGGCAGCATTAGTCCACCTGTCACGGCTCAGTACCTCCGTATAAGAGTCCGGACCGTAGCTAAACCACCAAATGGGCCATGCCTCAGATTTGATGTGATCGGATGTAACCATGGTATTTCTAGTTGGACCAGTAACTTTAATGATTGGCAGAAAAAGTCAATTGATCTGCCTTTATAATGATAATAAACTTTATTTATTTTACAACAATTGGGAAACAAGTTATGTCAACTTATACTAATCACTCTTGTTGGCCCGGATGTTAGCGCGTGAGGGGTCTTATTGTGGGGGAAAACCCATTGTCCATACTCGGGCAGGTGACCCAGTCCGTTCCGGGAATCGAACCCCGGTCGGCTAGGTGAAAGGCGAGTGTTTTACCACTGCGCCACCCGACCACCCTGATAATTATTAAACGTTAATACGTGGTATTTATAATGTCTTACAAATTTGTTATCTAATGGTCAATTGAATATTTTATACTGTAGAAATTGTAGAGTCATTTAAAAATTTACAATTCAAGGAGGTTAAAATCTTGATGATTTATTTCATTTTACCGTTTTTGTGCTTGATATAGCTCACCCGTATGATTGTCCATACTTAAACAGTTCTTTTTATCACTGTTTCTGAAGAGGCACTGTGTGGATTGTTTTTAAACTTCCTGTTAATTTTGATAAAATCAACTCTAAAATGACCGACAGGAGGAAATATTTGATATTGACAATTTCAATTTTTTATCGCTATATCTTCAGAAGAACTTGTAGTTTCTTTTTCAAAAGTCATCAGGTTATCCTGGTCCCTAGTATTGCCATTTTGATTTTGAGACAGGCAAGGAAATCAAAATGGCAGTACGGTGGAAATCATGGATTTTGACAATTAAAGATCGTTATCGTTATTTCATGATAAACACTGGCTGGATCTTTCTCAAAATCTTAAGTACTTGGTAGTGCCTTTTAAATTTGGTTTGAATTTTGAATGCGATCCTGTTTATAATTTGCTGATTGTACCTTTCCAAAATTAGACTTCCCTGTTCACGGTAGGAAGAAACAGAGGTGTCTGATATGCGACAATCTTTGAATTTGACAGTTAATGTTAGTTATCATCATTTCTGAAGAGAAAATCCATGGGCTATTCTCAAATTCCATGTGCTGGTTTCCTTTGATCTCATATTACAAATGGTAATTATAGGACGCATTGGAAATAATAATTACCGATCGGCGCCACCCTAGATTTTGAAAATTTGAAAGGACTGAATATTAATAAATCTTATATGTCGGTTCCAATCCTTCGTTTTGCATGATAATTTTTGGAACCGACGGATCAAACAAACTTGATGAACAAGTAAATGGACAAAGGGGAATAGCAGGTGAAAATGAAACTTATTTAAAAGCAACATAGTTCAATACAATTGTGGGCAACTAGAACCATCTAGGATTTCTTGCTTCATTGCAGTTTATACCATCAAAATTGTCATTTTGTATTAATGCATTGCATTTATATTTCTTGGTATGACTACTAGATACCGGGAGGCGAAGATTCGCTTATCTCCCCTTGCCAGTTGGAACTATCAGTGACGAAGATATGAAAATCGTTGAAGCTAAAAATCTTGGAGTGTGCAGTGTCCGGTGTCACCGTGACGTCACATGTCGGTCGTTCTCTTACAGCGACACCTCCAAGCAGTGCAAATTGTACAACGTCAACAAATACACCCAGCCAAAGCAAGCTGGCGAGCATGCGATTTCGGACAAGAATGATCTCTATCACTTTGACATGAGTGAGTATTGAATAACAGTTGAATGTTCAGTATATCATGTCTAGTACATTTCAATGAAATAAACCGCGTTTCCAAGGAAATAAATCATTACATGATAACTGAAAAAAGCAAAGTTATCGATATCAACAAAAAAACTCAATGTTCTATGTGAATAATAATAATTTAAAAAAGTATCAACATGTAAATATAACCATAATGCAAACTCAAATTCATTAAAACTAGGACAGAAACAACAAGAAAACACCAACATGTCAACATAATCATAATCCAAACTCAAATTCATTAAAACTAGGGCAGAAACAACAAGAAAGCACCAACATGTCAACATTATCATATTCACGAATCAAAGTCAGAAAAATTAGTGCAGAAACTATAAGAAACACCAGCGTGTTAACATAATCATAATCCAAACTCAAATTCAATAAAACCAGGGACAAAATATGAAGAAAAGGATGATTTACACGGAGACTCTGGAAAATGTTCATGGAGAATAAGACCGCGTGTTCCAGTAGAGTTAACAACAATATCAACTATGTTAAATCTTGTTCAATCCAAGTAAGTAATGCAACGTTCTCAAATGAGAACAAGATATAAAACCAACGGGCAAAGTAAAGAGCATCAAACACGTCCAGCATCAAATCGCGTAAAGAAAAAGAATATTAAAAAGTACATTTCTTTTAACCTCGATATATTGTTTTAAGAATGAATATGTATTAGAAGAACAACGTAATAAACATTTGGTCGACGATAGATACATTGTATGTACCTTATTGTCTTAAGACTTGGAATTACTAGTTTTGCTAAATAGATAAATAGTATCCACATGCCTTTGTCAGATATTGTCATGCAACCGTTTTAAACTAACAAAAATATTTTTACTCAAAACTTGATAATAGCTTCATATCAAACATCTTACATTGATACATTTTATTACTCTAACGTGTATCATTTGATTTTTAATTCGTATATGAAATAGAAATAAAAAAAGTATTCATATTTCCTAAAGATGTTTCAATGTTGAGTACAATAATCCAACAGAGAGAAGGTAAACAAATTAAGTTTGTTGAACTCAATCTTGGTTTCTTTTATTATACAGAGGTTATTTTAGATAAAATAGATTTTTTAAGAGCGGCTTTCAGTCAGCCAATAATTTTCTCTCTGTCTCAATAATACTATATGAAACGACTACGTAAAACACTAATTAAAACATGTTTCACTGAATGTTCCAGCTCACGTAGACTTGTTTATGACAACTGATTCGATGACAGGACTGATTTACAAGGTCATCACTCGAAAGTACAACAAGACAGACGCCATGACTGCTTGTGCCGTTTTCGAGATGAAACTTTTAGTGATCAACTCTTTAGAGAAGCTCGACCTTGTTCAGCGAGTGCGGTCGTCTAGTAGCATCCTCGGTAAGTTACTGTCGTACGTATCAAGATATTTTGTAAGTATTTAAATCCAAATGTGACGTGAAAAATGACGATTAGTCATTAAAATGTAACAATAACAAAAATCCTATTAAAGAGATATAAAAGATCCCATTTTGAAATTCATTGGTGATTGGAAAACTTCTATATTACAAACAGTACAGGGAAGCTTAAGGGTTAATGGAGGATTGTACGTAGTAGACGGGAACAGGAAATGGTGGGATGGAGGAGACCCGCCTCAGCCTGTCAGCGACAAACTAGTGACTTTGAAAGCTACAGATTCCGCTTATGGAAATTGTTTATCTGTCAGTGGGGATGGGCTGAAAAATGACCCGTGTTCCTCGAATTATTTTTCGATTTGTGAACTGTGATTGGAATAACTCTTACTGATACTAAACCAATTTCGCCTCGGACGTAGTAAAACAATTCCAAAGCACTAATTAGTGATTTTGTTAAAACACACAAACTATATAACATAAAGAAACATATTTGTTGTGTTAACATTTAATAAACAATTGATGTTATCACGTAGAAGATTTACCATATTACTTAAATCGGATGTAAGATGATCGAATAACGCTTCAATCCAGACCAACAAGACAAGCGCGGTTAGTATAGGTTTAAAAATTTGTGTTACAATTGTTACAAAATCAATGCCTTTATAACTGTCACAATAACCTCAATGAAAACATTCAATGCTTAAATTTACTTCAACGTTTAATGTTGAGATAAAGTGTATATAACTATCCTTTATATAATGTGTAAGAGATATGACTCCCTCCCACCTCTACCACTCCCTACCCCTATCCAGTACATTATTGTAAGAGGCAACTTAATTTGGGGTGTAATTTTGTCTTCTTTATAAACTACTGTTTTTCCCCTAATATCCCTCTTAACACTTTTAACGTGGCCTCATTTAGGTGGGTGTTTACCGCTCTAGGGAAGACTGTTGGTTTTGTCTCTCGATGGATATTTACCAGAGATAGTTAATGCTACGTTCACCATTGTGTTAGTGTAACGATGTGTTTGCCCGTTGTCAACATACAAAGGGAGGACGTCCTTAAATGGCCATAGCTGTTGATAGGTCACAAAACCATAAATAACTGAAAGATACCATCTCATTTACAATGTACAATGGCAATCAAGTAGATCTGCAGTAGGAAGTAAAATTGAATTTGAATGGTAATGATAGAAAATAAAAGATGCGTGTGTACATAATTTACTGCAGGAATTTAGCTTAAATCAAAACCATAAGTCCATATACATATATAACAATTTCTTTCTGTGGAATCCTGATTTGTAGAATTGTCAAGGTAGAATTCAAGAGATTTAATTTCTGTTTTGTATATTGATGATAGTCAATATGTTTTTGCTGCGGTTCTTTTCATGAAATGCGTTTCATTTCAGTTATATCAACTTGATCAACAATGTTATACTTGAATATCTGTCATGCGTTTTGAAATAAGAAAACCCTTTCTAAAAACATATCTGTCTATCATTCCATGTGTGTTTCATAGGGTGAAAAACGTATTTACATTAAGTTTTACATCGCGGTATTAGGATGTTGTTAACGTATTTAATTTGGCATTTTTTATTTAAAGCTCATTATGATGTTTCGGCAAAAGAGCGTAATGATAAATGTGTGCACCCACAATAATTAGTATACAGACGGCATAAAAACTGCAAATATTTGTGATTTTAACGAGACAATCGCTACATTATTTCTGCTAAAAACATTTTATCATGTTGTCATCGTTTGATGTTTTTAAGCTCAACTGTTCGAAGGGACCGCTGAGCTTATATCATACCACGGCGCCCGTCGTCCGTCCATCAACATTTTTCCTAAAAGAAAAACTTCTAAGCGAATTTGAACCAAATTATGTCAGAAGCATCCTATGGGGAGAACGGAACGTTTTGTCATTAATGTGAAATTTTGAAATTTTGAATGAAAAGGATGGAACCCAATGGTTCTATAGGAATGAATTGATGTTATCTTAATTTGGTTTGAGGCATGCTTAGGCAAAGAGAAATTAATTTGGTATAAACAGTGAATATCAGCATTCTTGGGCGGCAGAGGGGAAGTAGAGCAATTGGTCCAACTTTCTTTTTCTGTGTCAATGCCTGGATTTTGTCCAAATCTGGCGTAAAGCATTCTTTAGTAAAGAGGAATCAAAGAGGAATGCAACAACGTAATATTGGGTGAAGCAATGGATCTGACTATCATTTGACCGGGGTTTGCAAACTTAGTGAATAGATAAATAAATGAGATGACCGATACAGACCCTATAGGCCTCACGTTTTATCTTCTCATTGACAGACCATTTAGTACTAGCCTCTATCGGTAATACTTATAATCTATTTCATTTTAGTATTATAAGTATGGTTTCTTTGATTGAATTGTATTTTTAAAATGGTAAGTGTGAAAATGGTTAACTGGATTTCCAGCAAAAAGTTTTTAAATCATTGCATGTGTGTACCTTTGGATAAAGAACTACATAACAGTAATGTTCACTTTTTGATATATTGTGTTGTCTTTGTTGTTATTGATTAAATAAATTCATCATGTTATCATCCTTTGATATTTCATTTGTCTCCGGTTAGTAAATATCCGCATTATCTTTAAAGATATGTAGAAATGTAAAATATCAAGGTGTTGGAAATCATATTGCAAAGATTAAAAACTTCCAGTCAATTGATGCTTCCGAGTGTAAGTGATATCTCTGTTTTTCTTAATTTCACAAAAGAGTCGATATATTCTCTGCTGATGTTGATAATACATTTATTTAAAAGAAGTTATTTTTTTAAAGAACAGGATACAAAATCAATACTATTATATCTATTAATCTCGTCAGAAAATCAATTTATGACTGCCATCGTAATTACAGTTTACTTCGACGAATTAAATGCGTGACGATTTTCGTTACCTAGCTATAGAGAAATTGGTAATGAAGATCAAGGTGTTTTGCCCATATAATGGGAATAGGTTTTAAAAAACATGAACTATTGGAGTATTAAAATCTGAAAGATCTAGAACATGTACTATAGTTGAAACCAGTTGCACAAAAGACAGGATAGAAGCGGATAACATTTTACTGATGGGCCAACAGTTTTAGTTAAATTTAAAATTTGAAATTAAGTCTCCAATTTGAAGAGAATGCAGACAAAGGCGGTAATATAATTTGCTGGAACCTAAAGAACGCAAAAGGGCACCATCTTACTAGAAGGGTTCCCAGAGAGCGCCGCGAGACGGCACCACGCACATTGAAGGGTCCCAAAGAACGACACAATGTAACTAGAAAGGGGCTCCCACAGAACGCCGAAAGAGGGTGTCATGTATCCGGAAGGGTTCCACAGATTGACAATAGAAGGCACAATAAAACTTGAAGAGTCCCACAGAACGCCTTCAGGGAGCATATTTTTGTTATTGGTTCAGTTTGACAGTCTGAAAGATCACAAAATATTAGCAATATGTATAGAAACATAAAATATCAAAGGCTTCAACATAATCATAATACAAACACAAATTCAATAAAACTGTTGTCAACCAGAAACTCGATTTATTTTTTAAATCGTATTCTTTATATTTCCTCTTTGATTTGGACATATGTTTTACGAAATACGCTTCAGAATAGTACACAATCACATGTTTGTACCACCGCTCTCCTTTTTTTTTTTTTTTTTTTGGAAAAGAAAGCTCTTATAACAAGAGAATGAAAACCTTCTTTCATTTTAGAATTGGAAAAGATTTGTGTCTAGTCCGGGTTGTACCAAACACAACAGCAAACACTGCAAGGAGCACGACAACATTTATTTTTACAAAAGGAAAATAAGTTTTGATTAAAATTTCCATTCTGAAATTGATGGTTCCTAACTTTTGAATTACAAAGACACGCAGGATGACATGTATGACATATTGTGCGAACATGTTGTTCAAAAACAATAAAAATCGGTCGAGCAACTATGTAGGTTACAATGCAGGTGGTCTTGTATCGAATGTTGCATTATTGGTAAACGGGATAATCTCGTGCACAGCAGTGTTGTGACATTGAGTTACACTATTCGTCATACCATTTTGGAGTCTTCATAGAGACTCATCATTTTCCGATTTTTTGATTACTTTCTGAAAGCATTGAACAATGGCATGACTGATGGAAGTTCAGAGGGGTCTTGCCACTGTGTTGATTTTGCCAGACATTTCAGTGTAATATAGAACATCTAAGGGAAACTGTAAGTGCTGGTGACGACCTAGGTCGGGGCATCCGTGCGTGACGTCACAACATCAGGACAGGTACATTCGTCTCGCGCATTTGCATAATAGGCACCTTACTGCCTCTGACTGCCCTTTATACCATAGGTACTCAAAACCGTCTTATCCATGCAAAAACTGTAAAGAAACGATTGCGGTCTACGTGCACTTCACTCGTTTGTAGGTTTGTCCCTTACTGCTAAGTATAGAGATGACATCCTCCGACCCCATGTTGTCCTTTTAAGGAGCAAACAACCTCACAATCCAGCAGGATAATGCTCGACCCCACGTAGCGAGGACCTGTCGTGACTTTCTATCCCTATAGAGCACTGTGGGACCAGCTGGATAGACAGGTTCGACGACGCCAGCTTTCCCCTGTTACTCTGCCCGAACGGAGAGTAGCCCTCTTGGATGATTTGGCCAACATCCCAATGAAGAGTATATACTAACTCATGAACTCCATGCCTAGGAGAATGAGGGTTGTGGAGAAAGCGAATTGGGGATTTACGCGGTTATTGACTAGCCAGTTCCCACAGTCAGTACATTTTGATTTCAGATTACAGAGGTCTTCCTTCAGTTAGTCTTAAAGCACTTAACAGATACAAATCGTTGGTTTTGCAGTTTGTTCTGTGTGGAATAATCTTCTTTCATACTTTTTAAAAAATTGATAATTATACTCAACGTCTTGCCTAGAATCTTCTTCAAAGTTTACCCGGCGTTTCTTTATTCTTTGAGTATTTTAAATACCTTGCGTAAGCTTTTTATTTTTTCCATATCCATTACATTCTGACGAATGTGAAGTACGACACTGGAAACCGAGTTAGGAATTAACACATTTTTATTGATATAAAATCATATAAGTATGGAAAAGTCACAAAGGATTAGCTACATTGCCTTATATAGTTTAGGAATGTTCAAAAATTCATTTATCTCCGAATTTTGCTCCAACTTCTGAATAAACAATTTATTTTAATTATCCTGAAATCAAGATTTGCACCCAACTCTGTACCCTTGATTTCTTTAAAATATATCTTATCGAAATAGAAATGATTTCGATTGAGAATAATGTCTAAAGATCGTGACGAATGTGGGTGTATAGACTTAATTTTTATAGACATAACATTGTTATAAAAACGATTGGGCACGGTCATAAATATACCAGAGAATCACTCTTTCTCAAGAATAATGCCTATAGTACCTGAGTGTTTGAATCTATTTTAGACACCACACTGACTTGAACTATACTTTCTGATCAATAAAAAATTATTAAGTAAAGAATATTGATATGTTTGTTATTCAATGACATGTTACACACATGTTGATAATATTTGTTGACTGCCTCTAATTGTAATATATATAAACTGTGTCCACGTGTTTATTATGAATAACGAATGTTCAAAATCAAGTGATCATGTTACCATACAACATGACAGATATGTATACTACAACTTGAAAATAGCCGTAATTATAAGACAGGAAGAACTATTGAATATACCACACTGTTTATTGAAAGTAATGACTGTAGACATTAACAAAACTATAATACACATTGTTAATTAACCTCAGTTTGTGCAAATAACAGCTCAACAGAATACAGTGGGGATTATATCGATAAAAACATAATATATGTGAGCGTTTTAAAGCAGAAAAAGATATGGAACGTTTCTATCAAAAGCTGGAAGTCTATCACAAAGACAAGCGTTTGGGTTCAGTAAAAAATCTAAATAAAACCATACTTACAGTGTCTTACTTGTACACAATATACATGAAATACTTGATAGATTGTTAATAAAAACCCATACCATACTAACAGTGTCTTACTTGTACACAATATACATGAAATACTTGATAGATTCGATTTGAATTAACCTATATAGGTCACTGCTGTTGCTTTTTAAAAGAACATAAAACAATGTTGCGTTTTAAAGAACATTGTTAATTTTATTAAAGCAGTCCCTATTGGCAAAATAATTGAACCTCTTCGAGCAATAAGCAAAGAAAACAAATAATGCAAAGACAAGTAAAGATTGTTAAAATCGTTATTAACATCGTAGGATCTAGATTAAAGAACGAGCTATGATAAGGTGTGAATGACATGTACCATATTTTACTACAGTAACAAAATATATCCAAGCTAAAACGCGAGTGAAACGTATAGTTTCTCGAAAGAAATTTGCGTGTGAAATATCCTGATAACACATATCCATTATTTATTTTCAATTGTTCTGTGTAAATAACATTGTTAATAGTGATAAGTCTTGGTATTTCTACAACATCACCTTAGTACTGCTTCTAGCAGTATTCTCTGAACTACAGTATTAAGATGTCTGGGAAATCTTCGTTACGAGTCTTAGAATGAGTGACAAGTTGTGATACATTTACACAGCAAGCTTTTTTTTCTAGACTTCGCTTTGTATTGTACAAGGAAGTATGATGCGAATAAGAAATTGTTTGGTCACGTGACTGGTTTACAAATCGTCATCCTCTGACGCCCTTTATTTTGCTGATCCAAGAATTAGTTAAAGGGATTAAGGATTTAAAGAAAGATAAATCATCATCACATTCAATGAAATTGTTAATGTAATAACTGATCTATAACGCATTGCGATAACTGAACGACCTTGTGGAAGTTTACGTTAGTTTGTCAGAACGCAAATCTTAGGTGTAATCAATTTGCTAATCTTAAATCCGTAAGCCCATAGCTTTAGTAAGGACTTCGGGGTAAATGTTTCCAAATGTGTATGAAACAGGGAAGAATTCAAAAAATAATGTTTTCAATACATGAAGATTGATTACATAACATTATGTGTGATATCTACTCCAACAGTACAAGAAGATCGATGACATAACATTGTGTGATATATACTTTATCAATATATGAAGATCGATTACATAACAATGTGCGATATATACTCCATCAATATATGAAGATCGATTATTTAACATTGTGTGTGATATATACTCCAACAGTACATGGAGATCGATGATATAACATTGTGTGATATATACTTCATCAATACACGAAGATCGATTATATAACATTGTGTGATATATATTTCATCAATACACGAAGATCGATTATATAACATTGTGTGATATATACTTCATCAATACACGAAGATCGATGATATAACATTGTGTGATATATACTTCATCAATACACGAAGATCGATTATATAACATTGTGATATATACTCCAAGAAAACAGGAAGATCGATTACATAACATTGTGTGATATATACTTCATCAATACATAAAGATCGATTACATAACATTGTGTGATATATACTCAAACAATACAGGAAGATCGATTACAGAACAATGTGTGATATATTCTCCAACAATACATAAAGATCGATTACATTACAATGTATGAGATATTGTGGAAAGATAATGGTCACCTGTCCGATCACGTGTTGTTTTTTTTTTTCGGTCACACCCAGAGTAAGATCCCTCACGTTCTTATGTTTGCGCTAACGAGAAGGATTAGCAGCAGATGGAATATTTTGTATCACAATTGTTGTACAGAAATCCTTTTTATATTTAATGTGCGAGATATACTTCAATATATTAACACTCGAGACATCAAAGTATGTTACATTTCCAACAAATATTAAGTACAATAGAAACACTGATTACCGTAATGGTAGAATTATTGCTTTACCACCTTAGATGGTAATACTGGTATTAAATTGCTCGCACGACAGAAATTCAAAAACACATTATAAACAGAATATCATTATTTTCTTGTAGAGCGTATTCGGTCATTAAAAAAACTTGCAATATTGGTTTTTAGCAGATTCTTTAAAGTTCAACAGTCGACAAAAAGGCCTCGCCAAATCAATATTTTAGAACAGAAAATTTTCAAAATTCCGATCTCTTTAGTATGTCTCAAATGCCACAACGCGTATTGTGTGAACTAATTCTTGTGATCAAGATCCCGACAAACTATACAATAAATATAAAGAGGGTCTGGGCGTATTTATTTATATTATTATATTATTATTTATATTGATCGCATAAGACATTTTTAATTGAAAACACAAACATGGTTAATTCAAGTTGATATGGTGACGGGTTTCTGTCAGTCATCAGATTACTGAGAAATGTACCATCATGAAATATGTAAACAAGTCAATAGACGAATAAACAATCAGCAATGATACATAATGGGTAACGTCATGTATACTGGACTATATAGGTATTGCCGGGCTCAGAGAAGGAAGTTAACGATCTTAAAGAGATTAGATAATAAATGTTAAAAACCAAAACTCATGATCATAACTGATAACCTAGTATTCAATACAAACAGAGTCGATATTTTCCCTTTACATTAGATATGAAATGTTATTCCATTTCATAATGCATTTAGAATTAAGAACATAATTAATATATAAATCTCGAATTCGTCATTGGAGACTTATCACTGATTCCTGGACAACGAGCCTAAACTAATCGTTACCGTTATGATACTGGCTCTCTATAAACAGTTACATGGCAGGTTATATGATACAAGTATTTCAAATGTGATGATATTGCATGACTAAAGCTGAGCTAACATTTCTTTACACGAAGTTTAATGGGTTCTGGAAACAAAATACACAACAAACAAAAGCATACCAGTGAGTCAACAAAAGCTGAATTGAAAATTCAAATCAGTGAAACCAAGTAAACTATGGACAAAAGACAAATCTAAACACAGACTTAGCTGCTGCGGGCCGATAGTTGGTGTTATATACAACTCAGATTAAAAAGTAATTCTTAAATCTTTCTTACCCCTACTATAAAATTCGTTCATATGTTTATTCACAATGATATCCTGATGTTATCAGATACTTTTTAGACATCAAAAATGTTTTATTTATCTGACGTTTGATACCATTGGAATCTATTTCTAATTCCAAAGCACTAATTAGTGATTTTGTTAAAACACACAAACTATATAACATAAAGAACCATATTTGTTGTGTTAACATTTAATAAACAATTGATGTTATCACGTAGAAGATTTACCATATTACTTCAATCGGATGTAAGATGATCGAATAACGCTTCAATCCAGACCAACAAGACAAGCGCGGTTAGTATAGGTTTAAAAATTTGTGTTACAATTGTTACAAAATCAATGCCTTTATAACTGTCACAATAACCTCAATGAAAACATTCAATGCTTAAATTTACTTCAACGTTTAATGTTGAGATAAAGTGTATATAACTATCCTTTATATAATGTGTAAGAGATATGACTCCCTCCCACCTCTACCACTCCCTACCCCTATCCAGTACATTATTGTAAGAGGCATCTTAATTTGTGGTGTAATTTTGTCTTCTTTATAAACTACTGTTTTTCCCCTAATATCCCTCTTAACACTTTTAACGTGGCCTCATTTAGATGTTTACCGCTCAAGGCAAGGCTGTTGGTTTTGTCTTTCGATGGAGATTTACCAGAGTGGAGATTTACCAGAGGTAGTTAATGCTACGCTCACCTTTGTGTTAGTGTAACGATGTGTTTGCCCGTTGTAAACATACAAAGGGAGGACGTCCTTAAATGGCCATAGCTGTTGATAGGTCACAAAACCATAAATAACTGAAAGATACCATCTCATATACAATGTACCATGGCAATCAAGTAGATCTGCAGTAGGAAGTAAATGTGAATGGTAATGATAGAAAATAAAAGATGCATGTGTACATAATTTACTGCAGGAATTTAGCTTAAATCAAAACCATCAGTCCATATACATATTCAACAATTTCTGTGGAATCCTGATTTGTAGAATTGTCAAGGTAGAATTCAAGAGATTTAATTTCTGTTTTGTATATTGATAATAGTCAATATGTTTTTGCTGCGGTTCTTTTCATAAAATGCGTTTATATCAACTTGATTTCTTCTATTAAGATATATATTAAATGTTGTGTTCAACAATGTTATACTTGAATAGCTGTCATGCGTTTTGAAATAAGAAAACCCTTTCTAAAAACATATCTGTCTATCATTCCATGTGTGTTTCATAGGGTGAAAAACGTATTTACATTAAGTTTTACGTCGCGGTTTTAGGATGTTGTTAACGTATTTAATTTGGCATTTTTTATTTAAAGCTCATTATGATGTTTCGGCAAAAGAGCGTAATGATAAATGTGTGCACCCACAATAATTAGTATACAGACGGCATAAAAACTGCAAATAGTACAATCATATTTGTGATTTTAACGAGACAATCGCTACATTATTTCTGCTAAAAACATTTTATCATGTTGTCATCGTTTGATGTTTTTAAGCTCAACTGTTCGAAGGGACCGCTGAGGTTATATCATACCACGGCGCCCGTCGTCCGTCCATCAACATTTTTCCTAAAAGAAAAACTTCTAAGCGAATTTGAACCAAATTATGTCAGAAGCATCCTATGGGGAGAACGGAACGATTTGTCATTAATGTGAAATTTTGAAATTTTGAATGGAAAGGATGGAACCCAATGATTCTATAGGAATGAATTGATGTTATCTTAATTTGGTTTGAGGCATGCTTAGGCAAAGAGAAATTAATTTGGTATAAACAGTGAATGTCAGCATTCTTGGGCGGCAGAGGGGAAGTAGAGCAATTGGTCCAAATTTCTTCTTCTGTGTCAATGCCTGGATTTTGTCCAAATCTGGCGTAAAGCATTCTTTAGTAAAGAGGAAACAAAGAGGAATGCAACAACGTAATATTGGGTGAAGCAATGGATCTGACTATCATTCGACCGGGGTATGCAAACTTAGTGAATAGATAAATAAATGAGATGACCGATTCAGGCCCTATGGGCCTCACGTTTTATCTTCTCATTGACAGACCATTTAGTACTTGCCTCTATCGGTAATACTTATAATCTATTTCATTTTAGTATTGTAAGTATAGTTTCTTTTATTGAATTGTATTTTTAAAATGGTAAGTGTGAAAATGGTTAACTGGATTTCCAGCAAAAAGTTTTTAAATCATTGCATGTGTGTACCTTTGGACAAAGAACTACATAACAGTAATGTTCACTTTTTGATATATTGTGTTGTCTTTGTTGTTATTGATTAAATAAATTCATCATGTTATCATCCTTTGATATTTCATTTGTCTCTGGTTGAAAGACCGGTTAGTAAATATCCGCATTATCTTTAAAGATATGTAGAAATGTACAATATCAAGGTGTTGGAAATCATATTGCAAAGATTAAAAACTTCCAGTCAATTGATGCTTCCGAGTGTAAGTGATATCTCTGTTTTTCTTGATTTCACAAAAGAGTCGATATATTCTCTGCTGATGTTGATAATACATTTATTTAAAAGAAGTTATTTTTTTAAAGAACAGGATATAAAAACAATACTATTATATCTATTAATCTCGTCAGAAAATCAATTTATGACTGCCATCGTAAATACAGTTTACTTCGACGAATTAAATGCGTGACGATTTTCGTTACCTAGCTATAGAGAAATAGGTAATGAAGATCAAGGTGTTTTGCCCATATAATGGGAATAGGTTTTAAAAAACATGAACTATTGGAGTATTAAAATCTGAAAGATCTAGAACATGTACTATAGTTGAAACCAGTTGCATAAAAGACAGGATAGAAGCGGATAACATTTTACTGATGGGCCAATGGGATACAGTTTTAGTTAAATTTAAAATTTGAAATTAAGTCTCCAATTTGAAGAGAATGCAGACAAAGGCGGTAATATAATTTGCTGGAACCTAAAGAACGCAAAAGGGCACCATCTTACTAGAAGGGTTCCCAGAGAGCGCCGCGAGACGGCACCACGCACATTGAAGGGTCCCAAAGAACGACACAATGTAACTAGAAAGGGGCTCCCACAGAACGCCGAAAGAGGGTGTCATGTATCCGGAAGGGTTCCACAGATTGACAATAGAAGGCACAATAAAACTTGAAGGGTCCCACAGAACGCCTTCAGGGAGCGTATTTTTGTTATTGGTTCAGTTTGACAGTCTGAAAGATCACAAAATATTAGCAATATGTATAGAAACATAAAATATCAAAGGCTTCAACATAATCATAATACAAACACAAATTCAATAAAACTGTTGTCAACCAGAAACTCGATTTATTTTTTTAAATCGTATTCTTTATATTTCCTCTTTGATTTGGACGTATGTTTTACGAAATACGCTTCAGAATAGTACACAATCACATGTTTGTACCACCGCTCTCCCTATTTTTTTTTTTTTTTTTTTGAAAAGAAAGCTCTTATAACAGGAGAATGAAAACCTTCTTTCATTTTAGAATTGGAAAAGATTTGTGTCTAGTCCGGGTTGTACCAAACACAACAGCAAACACTGCAAGGAGCACGACAACATTTATTTTTACAAAAGGAAAATAAGTTTTGAATAAAATTTCCATTCTGAAATTGATGGTTCCTAGCTTTTGAATTACAAAGACACGCAGGATGACATGTATGACATATTGTGCGAACACGTTGTTCAAAAACAATAAAAATCGGTCGAGCAACTATGTAGGTTACAATGCAGGTGGTCTTGTATCGAATGTTGCATTATTGGTAAACGGGATAATCTCGTGCACAGCAGTGTTGTGACATTGAGTTACACTATTCGTCATACCATTTTGGAGTCTTCATAGAGACTCATCATTTTCCGATTTTTTGATTACTTTCTGAAAGCATTGAACAATGGCATGACTGATGGAAGTTCAGAGGGGTGTTGCCACTGTGTTGATTATGCCAGACATTTCAGTGTAATATAGAACATCTAAGGGAAACTGTAAGTGCTGGTGACGACCTAGGTCGGGGCATCCGTGCGTGACGTCACAACATCAGGACAGGTACATTCGTCTCGCGCATTTGCATAATAGGCACCTTACTGCCTCTGACTGCCCTTTATACCTTAGGTACTCAAAACCGTCTTATCCATGCAAAAACTGTAAAGAAACGATTGCGGTCTACGTGCACGTCACTCGTTTGTAGGTTTGTCCCTTACCGCTAAGTATAGAGATGACATCCTCCGACCCCATGTTGTCCTTTTAAGGAGCAAACAACCTCACAATCCAGCAGGATAACGCTCGACCCCACGTAGCGAGGACCTGTCGTGACTTTCTATCCCTATAGAGCACTGTGGGACCAGCTGGATAGACAGGTTCGGCGACGCCAGCTTTCCCCTGTTACTCTGCCCGAACGGAGAGTAGCCCTCTTGGATGATTTGGCCAACATCCCAATGAAGAGTATATACTAACTCATGAACTCCATGCCTAGGAGAATGAGGGTTGTGGAGAAAGCGAATTGGGGATTTACGCGGTATTGACTAGCCAGTTCCCACAGTCAGTACATTTTGATTTCAGATTACAGAGGTCTCCTTTCAGTTAATCTTAAAGCACTTAACAGATACAAATCGTTGGTTTTGCAGTTTGTTCTGTGTGGAATAATCTTCTTTCATGCTTTTTTAAAAAATGATAATTATACTCAACGTCTTGACTAGAATCTTCTTCAAAGTTTACCCGGCGTTTCTTTATTCTTTGAGTATTTTAAATACCTTACGTAAGCTTTTTATTTTTTCCATATCCATTACATTCTGACGAATGTGAAGTACGACACTGGAAACCGAGTTAGGAATTAACACATTTTTATTGATATAAAATCATATAACTATGGAAAAGTCACAAAGGATTAGCTACATTGCCTTATATAGTTTAGGAATGTTCAAAAAATCATTTATCTCCGAATTTTGCTCCAACTTCTGAATAAAGAATTTATTTTAATTATCCTGAAATCAAGATTTGCACTCAACTCTGTAACCTTGATTTCTTTAAAATATATCTTATCGAAATAGAAATGATTTTCGATTGAGAATAATGTCTAAAGATCGTGAGGAATGTGGGTGTATAGACTTAATTTTTACAGTAACAAAATATATCCAAGCTAAAACGCGAGTGAAATGTATAGTTTCTCGAAAGAAATTTGCGTGTGAATTATCCTGATAACACATATCCATTATTTATTTTCAATTGTTCGGTGTAAATAAAGTGTTTAATGGTGATAAGTCTTGGTATTTCTACAACATCACCTAAGTACTGCTTCTAGCAGTATACTCTGAACTACAATATTAAGATATCGCGGAAATCTTCGTTACGAGTCTTAGAATGAGTGACAAGTTGTGATACATTTACACAGCAAGCTTTTTTTTTCTAGACTTCGCTTTGTATTGTACAAGGAAGTATGATGCAAATAAGAAGTTGTTTGGTCACGTGACTGGTTTACAAATCATCATCCTCTGACGCCCTTTATTTTGCTGATCCAAGAAGTAGTTAAAGAGATTAAGGAAATTCAAAGAAAGATAAATCATCATCACATTCAATGAAATTGTGAATGTAATAACTGATCTATAACGCATTGCGATAACTGAACGACCTTGTGGAAGTTTACGTTAGTTTGTCAGAACGCAAATCTTAGGTGTAATCAATTTGCTAATCTTAAATCCGTAAGCTCATAGCTTTAGTAAGGAATTCGGGGTAAATGTTTCCAAATGTGTATGAAACAGGGAGGAATTAAAAAACTAATGTTTTCAATACATGAAGATCGATTACATAACATTGTGTGATATATACTTCATCAATACATGAAGATCGATTACATAACATTGTGTGATATATACTCCATCAATACACGAAGATCGATTACATAACATTGTGTGATATATACTTCATCAATACACGAAGATCGATTACAGAACAATGTGTGATATATTCTCCAACAATACATAAAGATCGATTACATTACAATATATGAGATATTTTGGAAAGATAATGGTCACCTGTCCGATCACGTGTTGTTTTTTTTTTTCGGTCACACCCAGAGTAAGATCCCTCACGTTCCTATGTTTGCGCTAACGAGAAGGATTAGCAGCAGATGGAATATTTTGTATCACAATTGTTGTACAGAAATCCTTTTTATATTTAATGTGCGAGATATACTTCAATATATTAACACTCGAGACATCAAAGTATGTTACATTTCCAACAAATATTAAGTACAATAGAAACACTGATTACCGTAATGGTAGAATTATTGCTTTACCACCTTAGATGGTTATACTGGTATTAAATTGCTCGCACGACAGAAATTCAAAAACACATTATAAACAGAATATCATTATTTTCTTGTAGAGCGTATTCGGTCATTAAAAAAACTTGCAATATTGGTTTTTAGCAGATTCTTTAAAGTTCAACAGTCGACAAAAAGGCCTCGCCAAATCAATATTTTAGAACAGAACATTTTCAAAATTCCGATCTCTTTAGTATGTCTCAAATGCCACAACGCGTATTGTGTGAACTAATTCTTGTGATCAAGATCCCGACAAACTATACAATAAATATAAACAGGGTCTTGGCATATTTTTTATAAATTGTTATATCGTATAAGACATTTTTTAAATTGAAAACACAAACATGGTTAATTCAAGTTGATATGGTGACGGGTTTCTGTCAGTCATCAGATTACTGAGAAATGTACCATCATGAAATATGTAAACAAGTCAATAGACGAATAAACAATCAGCAATGATACATAATGGGTAACGTCATGTATACTGGACTATATAGGTATTACCGGGCTCAGAGAAGGAAGTTAACGATCTTAAAGAGATTAGATAATAAATGTTAAAAACCAAAACTCATGATCATTACTGATAACCTAGTATTCAATACAGAGTCGATATTTTCCCTTTACATTAGATATGAAATGTTATTCCATTTCACAATGCATTTAGAATTAAGAACATAATTGATATATAAACCTCGAATTCGTCATTGGAGACTTATCACTGGTTCCTGGACAACGAGCCTAAACTAATCGTTACCGTTATGATACTGGCTCTCTATAAACAGTTACATGGCAGGTTATATGATACAAGTATTTCAAATGTGATGATATTGCGTGACTAAAGCTGAGCTAACATTTCATTACACGAAGTTTAATGGGTTCTGGAAACAAAATACACAACAAACAAAAGCATACCAGTGAGTCAACAAAAGCTGAATTGAAAATTCAAATCAGTGAAACCAAGTAAACTATGGACAAAAGACAAATCTAAACACAGACTTAGCTGCTGCGGGCCGATAGTTGGTGTTATATACAATTCAGATTAAAAAGTAATTCTTAAATCTTTCTTACCCCTACTATAAAATTCGTTCATATGTTTATTCACAATGATATCCTGATGTTATCAGATACTTTTTAGACATCAAAAATATTTATCAGAAGTTTGATACCATTGGAATCTATTTCTTTGTGTTGTTATCAAATTCACATGATGAACTTTTCACAGTATCTTTGATTTGTGTAAGCACATTAAAATCGGACGAGAAAAAGATATATGAAGAGTTGTAAGCGGTATTTTTTAACTGTTCCATATCAATTCCATTCCCTATTCCGACACATGCTACAAGGACGCCAGCATTCCTCATTGTGGTGGCTACTGCTGCTGGATTATCAGACGACACTCCATCAGTCATAAGAATAACTACTTTCTCCGAGTCTTGTCTTGCTCCATTGGCAACTGTAAGTGAATTTTTCAAAACATATTCCAACCCAGCGGCTATTTTTGTTCCTCCTCCAGTGTACTCTATATCGTCTATCGCGGGATTCAGAGTTAATACTCCATGGTGTTCATTGAGCCAAAATTCATTATTTGGATTGGTTGAAAATTTTGTTACACCGATCTGAATGTCACTTGGACCCAACTTAACATTTGCTGTAAAATTTTGAATGAAATACTTCATGTGTTTAAAATCCTCACTTCCTATACTGCTAGACGCGTCCAGGAGAAATATGACATCAGTCTTCGAGCTGCAGTCTGAAGTCGTTATTGGAGTAAGTACATATCAAGCAATATAAATAGATCTGTAAAACTGGTTTATTTATGTTTATGCTGTCATTAATGATAATTAAGTTGACCACTATTCTTTATATGTAGAGAATGAATATAGAACAAAAGACAAATTTATGCTCATTAACAGCAATATTTGAAAGGAGTTATATTTTATGTAAAAGCAAGTGACCTACTGACAAGTCGAATGTACCAACAATGGATTCCAGGTTTTTATCGACAATACTTCTCCTCAAATCTAATCACTTTGTTATTTTCTTTTTATAGTATTTTCCCCTTTTTTATATGCTGGAGTATTTCTTCGGATTTTATTATCAAACCTGAACCTATATTCCCTTCCTTGTCGGCAGTGTAAACGTGCATGATGTAACTGCCATACTCCAAACCCAACATATAACGTGTTCTTATGTCATGAAATATATTAAAAAGAAACTATATCAAATGTTTCGTTATAAGGGAAATAATACAGATTTGTGCACCAGTCTCCATGCTGCCCCACGAGAAAGAATAAACTTGAAGCCATGAAACAACAAGCTTAACATATTTAGGTTAATTGTAAGTTAATTTACACCTCTGTAGATTTAGATATATATGCAGTTTGTAGAGTGTGCAATAATTTACCTACGTTAGGTCAAGAATTAGAAATTAGTTATTGCATCTGTGGATTGGCTGAGGGTTTCCGCTGTTCCCACTTTGTCGCATAGCTTCAAGGCGACATATAAATTGTACCATAACCAAAAACATGAAACAAAGTGCTCTGTTCAAAATATCAGTTACCATTTCATTTAGATTGATGAAATTCGCCACGAATCTAAGGGTGAATTGTTAGAAACAGTCGATAAAAAAACTGACGAATTGGTTTTATTTTCTTTAATCTGTCTTATTGATACATTAAGTTTAATGTCAGAAGGATGTTTTATTCATATTAGAATATATGTAATGGAAGCTTAAATAATATAAAGTGTTGAGGCAGAAAATGTGTATACAAGTAGTATTTTTCATTCGTATTAGAAGGTATGTTATGGAAACTCAAAAATCTCACGTGTAGAATCAGTTAAACAAAGAAAACCTCGATAGCTGGGTTCTGTGTTGAATAATATATCATGGCTCGATATCAATGTATAATCTATAGGAATATATTCATACAAGAGATATGGCCCCGAATAGTATAAATTTGATTTTAAAAAAGTCAACGAATTATGTAAACAAACATCGCAGTTGTACATCGAATCATGCGAAATTACTCACCATATGCCTGCTCAGGATCTAAAAGCAGATAAACATACTATATAATAAACAGCTTGTCATTATCAATATATCAATAGTTTTGTAAAACATTTAGTATTTAAGTAAGATGATAACAATGATTGGTAATTTCGCAACAACCTCCTATGCTCTTGGTCATTTGAAAGAAATGGTCATCAATCGGATGCATTAACAAATATACTATCTTATGACATTTGTACTGATGTTTTCGATCATCTTTTATTTTGAGGATGTCAATGTTTTATTTTATATTACACGTACCTGTAATAAATACAGTTCCGGTGATATCAGCGATGTCAACGTCATTAATGATACCGCTCGGGAGATCGTCCTCAACCAATGAGAGTGTGTTAACGAAAGTTGATACTATATCCGTTTCTGTCAATGTAGTTGTGATAGTGTGGCCATCGTCGTTGTTGATTGTCATCACTAGGTCGAAATATGTCTTCGTAATGACTTTGACACTCCCTTCTCTGATATAAAATATCGCAAACATGTAGATAATGGCACGAATTTGTTTTTTGATATTATAATAGAAAACTCTAAGTACCTTTACACAACATTAAATAAAATGAAATGATTGACTATTCATTATGTCATTTACCAAAGTAACAAAAACATCATCATTATTAAATATTTTTTACACTAACAGATGTTTTTCGGTTGGCCATTAGAAGCTTACTCGAGTCGAATAACTTTTGTTTTCTGAAAGTTGTCCTTCAAAGCACTTTGGCGGTATATAAAGTCAGTCTGCAAAATACAAACAATAGCATCAAGCTTTTAACATTACAAATCATATGTTTTGTTAAAAACAACAACAAATGATAGCCACTAAACTCATATTTTGTCACCGTAAACAAAATAACCAAAAGTAAGGAAAACGAAAATAAATACGTGAAAGAAAGACATCTTGTACCTACAAAGGTACATATCATTATATACGGAACCCCATCAAACGCAAGTACATTGTCACGTGAAAATTTTTAGTTGTGACTTTTTGTTTACTTCTGTTAATATCACTAATATTAAGTTGTGAGTACAAATGATGAAATGTGCTTTTTGTTCACTCCCGACACTGTTCATACCGACACATACGAAATGCGTAAAATCATGATTTCAAATCAAGTGATGTCAATATAGGTGTATTTTCACCGAGACGCGTCCATTATAAAGTGATCCGTCTTCAATGGGCAAGGCATCATCAACTATGGCGTCTTGTTGACTTGCGACGAGGTTTTTACTTAGACGAATCTCGATTCCATCTTCCCCATGCCAATTGCCGATTGCGTGTGTGGCGTCGACGTAACGAACGTTACGCCGATTATTGTATTCAGCAGGCTAACAGATGGGGTGGCGACAGCGCAATGACATGGTTAGCCTTCAGTTTCCACCATCGGACACTTCTTAACATTTTCTGTAAAAGTGCAACAGGAGAGGTGTACAGGGAGGCGTTAACAGGCTTTACGTTGTTCCCTTGTTTGCTGCAAAACCGCAATTTCAATTTAACCAGGAGGCCAACGCCCATCGCCACTTTGCTCGAGTACTTATGAATTGCCTTGCACATTATAACGTAAATGTCCTCCCTCGGCCGTCCCTTTCTCTGAATATGACACTGATGGAATATGTGTGGGATGAAATTTGGGGAAGAATCTGTGTCGGAGGAGCTCCTTTGACGTTGACATAGCTGGAACAGATATTCCTTCAGGAATGGAAAAATTGCCCCAGGCATTCTTTCTTTGTAGATAGTGCTAGGCAGAGTTTTCAAGAAAGCTCGATTATTAGAATGACCTGTGTGTTTCCGGAAGTTTCTAAATCTAGAAAGCTCGTTTATTAGAATTACCTGCGTGTTTCTGGAAGTTTCTTAATACACATGTAAATAAGCTAGGTTTATTCTTCGTTTACCCAATTTTCTGGACAATCTACTGTGAATTCCTCTGGATTTGAAGGATTTCAACCGAAAGATAAGTTTTGACTTTTGATTAATTAGTAGCTAGCTCTGTACATCATCGCAATATTTTAGTTTTACTGTATATACTTTATTTGTTGTTATTAAATTGTTGAATTCTAACCTAGATGTTGGGTTTTATTTGCTGTACGGTGATTCTGTAACGTAATAATAGACAATAGAAATTGTACCCTTGATTAAACAATCATTCAACTATGTCTTTTGCATAAACTTTTACACGTAATCTAGTTTTAAGATTCACGTAACAAGACTGAGTTTGAAGGTATAATTGGAGATATCATATTCTCTTGAGTGATAAAAAATAGACGTACTAGATATACATCAGTGTATCTGGTAATTCGTTTTCATTTCATTTAAGACCGAAACATTGATATAAAGTATATTTGTATCTTCTCGTTGCTTTGTTTCGGTATCAATGATTCGATACTCACATCTTTCTCTATTTCTGCAGCGATCCTTTTAAAATCAAGACTGTTTTTGTCGTCGTATTCCGAGATCCATTGATAAGTTGGCAAATGTAACGTCATGCTGAAATCTAATAAATCGGTATAGATAAGAAATAGCTATTGTTGTTGTAAGTTACGGGGTGAGAACTTTTTACGCAAAATGTACACATATTTCTTATAGATGTATATCAAAATCCGATCCTTTAATACAGCACAAATAATGGCGTTTTTCTCATGAAACTCAAGGTTACCCCAAAATCATACATTCGGTTCAACAAAGTTAAAGTACCTGCAAAGTCCACTTCCATATCTATAGCGGTGCTGTGTTGGAAGGAAGACAGTTTGTAATTGGTGGCAACGCACTGTAATTCTGTACCATTCTGAGTAGTATCGCCGAAGAAATTGTAAGTCTTCGTTATCGATTGGTAGCAGGTGTCATCGGCATCATCAATTGTTATTAAAGGAATCTCTGTAACCCTGTCAAATTCAGAAGCATTCCCAGATCGCACATAGAGGTGAAGCTCCCCTTCCTCTGTAGCTAATCTACCAGAACAGTTCACCTCATACCTATCACCTTCCTGGACTACACTCTTAGCGTCCAATGCCAGGTTAGTTGTAAGATCTGCAATAAAATCTTGTTTTTCCTTACTGAAATTTTATAATGATGTTAAGATAATGCCTTAAGGTTAATGAAAATGCATGGCATGTAAACATATACCAATCAGAATAACGGACGTAAAAGGGATTTTTCTCATCAGCGTATCTCGAACTTTGAAGTTCAGGAGGCGACTGAGAAAAATCCAAAATAATCGAAAGAAAAAATCTAGGCTAATTTCGTAATTTGCATATATCTGAAAATTTTAGAAAAACGTCAATTAAATGTGTATCTGAATAGTGCTACTGCTTGAATAATTCTTACGAAGTATACTGCTACGACAAACCTCAGGATCTAAATGTTACCAGCAGTGTCTACCGCATGCTATCTCAAAAATTGTATTAAAGAAACACAAGTGAATAGCACCTTCCAATAATGCAATTCTAAGTTTGTTTTAAAAGGCAAAACTCACCTGTATGTCTGTTTGCAGGATTATACACAGGATTATAGTACCGACAAAAAGTTGGTCGATTCCTTACCATCTCGTACACTACGTACGTCAGTGCTAGGACGCTCCACACTGGTCATTTGTCTGATGAAGGTGACAGTGTAGACATCGAAACGTCACACTCAAACTACTATGACCGTTGTGATGCTTTGATGTTTATACATCAGAAAACTGTATGGTTCTTAAAACCTAGATACAATAATTGTAAATTATCGCTATCATAGAATTTTAAATGATACTCATTGCGCGGATTAAGATACATTGATAAGTCGTTTATCACCGTTAAAATCACTTCACGACACATGCACATTAATTTTTATGCCTATCAATATATTTCATTCTCCATCCTATCTGCGTATAAATGATCTTACCTGTGATTACAACAGTTGATGTATCATTGATGACGATGGCACCGTCGTCTTTCAAGGTACATACATAGTTCCCTCTAGCGGTACAATGTGTGGTGGTGGTGGTGTTAGGAATACGGACTTCAAGTGTCATATCCCTGTTGTTATGTTGTATTTCAGCTGTGTACGAGTTGTTGCCCTTTACGACAGTTCCGTTTGAATACGTTATAACGTATATATCATTATTATCAACGGATACGATACTGAAGTTGTCCCAACCCGACGGAGCATACCGGACGTTACAGGTTATGGTGATTTCCTCTCCAGGTTTTGTCAGTGAATCGTTCATTTCCATCTCTGGAATGAATACAAATAACAAAATCAATGTTTTGTCCGAATGTAACATAATTCTGGTTGAATTAAAGGTAAAAGACATCATGAAAATAAATTAGGGATACAAACATACACGTAAAATTGAAACACTTTCTAGAGTTCACTGGCTCTTAATAAACCCTTTTAATATTTGTTTACATTTAAATCACCTGAAATGCTTTGCATCAATAATGAATATCTATCGATAAAAACAAACAGGAAAGAATGTAGTTCGGAAATTCCATATACAGTAGCATTACCCAACACTTCTTATTGACATAATGACATTCAGTTCGATTGCTATCTCGTCGTTGTTTCAATAAAGCAATCTCATATGTGCTGTTTGCGGTTCTTTTGTGCAGGTAGAATATTCAAGGGGCATTCTGAATAATGCGATCATTAAGATAATGTGACAGAATTTGTAAAGGAAGGAAATATTCATCGGCAACTTTCACAAAGAACATTTCTGAACCAGAGATAGTGCGTGAGCTAGGAGAGGACGTTTCTGCCTCACATCTCATCTTTGTATCATTATCCATTCTGTCAGCTTTTAAAGTGTACCTCTTTGTTGTTTGGAGGTAGCAGGATTTGGTGACGTCACCTTTCGTGATTTGAGGATTAATTGGAGACTTTGTAAATAACGTGGCGTTAACGGTTCTGGTATACAGGTCCAGTGTACTATGTGATGGAGCCAGATCCCCGCTACAGTTCACCACATAACTATCACCCTCGTTAACCGTTGTAGGCCCAAACATTTCCAGATTTTCTGCTGCGTCGGTAACTGATAATCAATTAACTCATTTACGATGCAAATTTTTTACTTCTTTATAAATGTTTTCAATGAGCATTTAACACTGCAATAGGTATTCCGTTGCCAAATTTTAATTTGAATAAATTATTGCTTTTCAACTCATCATGTGCTGTATATTCCGTAACGAAGCAGTGTGTAGCTTAGCAATTGTGTGTAATTTTGAATGGCTCTCATTTATAATAACATGAAACTTAATAGCGACTACATTGATTTAATTTCCTTCCGAGATTCCTCCTGTTATTAGGTAACAAGTGAACTATTATCTCTCCGTCAAGCTAAGTAACCCTGAGATTGTACTATGACGAAAGACACTATTTCATGCCGACAAATCATATGACATTGCCATGAACCATATAAGATCTATTGGTCTTTCAACCACCTGCGGATACGAAGGTTCGAATTTTGTGTGGGCCTCGCGAATCTTGAGCAATGTTATACTTACTCGGCGGAACACTAGGACTGGTTTTTGGAGTTCCTGCAACCCAAAAAAGAAGAAACACATTTGTTTTATATCTTATTACAGTAAAACAGTAACAGTCTTGCAATATCCTGTGATGTTTTATCACGTTTATCTTGGTTGTTTTATTTTTAAAAAAAAAATTATTTTAAAGACTCCAACATTTACACATAATAATAATAATTAAATTTTTCGTTTGATTTTCGAAATCATTGTTTAATGGTTATTTCATGTTATTTTATTCATCGGCTGTAACTTCTCATCATTCTGTGAACTGGGTTTTTTGATGCCCCTTTTGACATTTATGTTAGTATCATCAGTAGCTGCATTGTGATGTAATCTTACCTGAAGCAGATGGACTAAACAGAAATAAACTGTAGATATGCTTTAGACTATTTCGATATTTTATTATATTTCATTCTTTTTTGGTGTGGTCATTAATTTTAGAACTTTTCTTTTCTTTCCTGATTCAATCCAAGCTCTATCCCGACTCCGTTATGTCATAGCAGAGGTCAATTTGATCGAGAAGGAATGGTGTTCTATTTGATTTATATATATCTTTATCCTGAATTGTGTATATACAATTTGGTTT